>NW_027133655.1:0-1173 GCF_026122565.2 Emydura macquarii macquarii
AGATTATGGTTGGAAGGGACCTCAGGAGGTCATCTAGTCCAACCCCCTGCTCAGGGCAGAAACCACGCCGACTAAATCATCCCAGCCAGGGCTTTCTCAATATGGGCTTTAAAAGCCTCTAAGGATGGAGATTCCACCACCTCCCCAGGTAACCCATTGAAGTGCTTCACCACCCTCCTAATGAAAAAGTTTTTCCTAATATCGAACCTAGACCTCCCCCACTGCAACTTGAGACCATTGCACCTAGTTCTGTCATCTGCCACCACTAAGAACAGCCTAGCTCCATCCTTCCTGGAATCTCCTTTCAGGTAGTTGAAGGCTGCTATCAAATCCCCCTCACTCTTCTCTTCTGCAAACTAAACAAGCCCAGTTCCCTCAGCCTCTCCTCATAAGTCCTGTGCTCCAGCCCCCTAATCATTTTTGTTGCCCCCCCATTGGACTCTCTCCAACTTGTCCACATCATTCCTGTAGTGGGGGGCCCAAACTGGACACACTACTCCAGATGTGACCTCACCAATGCGATATGGAGAGGAATAATCACTTCCCTTGATCTGCTGGCAATGTTCCTACTAATGCAGCCTAATACGCCATTAGCCTTCTTGGCAACAAGGGCACGCTGCTGACTCATATCCAGCTTTTTGTCCACTGTAATCGCCAGGTCCTTTTCTGCAGAACTGCTGCCTAGCCAGTCGGTCGTCGGTCTGTAGCAATATATGGGATTCTTTCATCTTAAGTGCAGGACTCTGCACTTGTCCTTGTTGAACATTATCATATTTCTTTTGGTCCAATCCTCCTATTTGTCTAGGTCACTCTGTATCCTATCTCTACCCTCCATCACATCTGCCACTCCCTCCAGCTTAGTGTCATCTGCAAATTTGCTGAGGGTGCAATCCACTTCATCCTCCAGATCATTAATGAAGATGTTGAGCAAAACTGGCCCCCAGACAGACAAACTCGCCCCTGGGGCACTCCACTTGTACCGGCTGCCAACTAGACATCGAGCCATTGATCACTACCCATTGACCCTGACAGTCTAGCCAGCTTTCTAGCCACCTTATAGTCCATTCATACAACCCATACTTCAGTAACTTGCTGGCAAGAATACTGTGGGAGACAGTATCTAAAGCTTTGCTGTAGTCAAGGTATATCACTTCCACCTCTTTCCCCACATCC
>NW_027133656.1:0-1166 GCF_026122565.2 Emydura macquarii macquarii
TGCAGAGCAGTTGGTGGGAAGGGGGTGGCTCAGCCCTTTAGTGCCTCCACCCCACTGGGTTTCGGGGTGTGGCTGTGGGAGAAGAGTGACCCGTCTAGAGCTGGGGGCTGGGCTGGGCTGTGGGCACTGACTCTCTGCTCTGTCTCTTGTTCCCCTCTAGGGCGTCAGAAGTGCCGTGAGCAGGTATGTCCAGGCTCATCTGCCCCTCATGCCCCGTCATGCTGGGAAGAGGCTCAGAGACTCCGCTACAGACCCAGCCCCCAGATCTCCAACCGTGCGAGGGTCTCATTCTCTGGATCCAGCCCCACTGACTCTCCATAGCCCTGGGGCGGCTGGAGCTGTAGCTCTGTGACCCATCCTGGGGAGGGGATCGCCCCACAGCTGTGGTCTGGAGAACCTTCCTGGAGCCGGTCTGGCTCAGGCAATCATTACTGGGTCTGGGGCCTGTCACCCCGAGGGACCAGCTAGGACCTGGCCCCAGCTCTGTCATGGCTCAAAGCCTGTCCCGTGTAAGGGGGCCCAGGGTCCTGTGGGGAAAGAGCCGAGTGTCCAAGCTCACACCTCAGAGGGGCCGTTTCCTCATCCCAGAACCCCCCCACCACCTGGGAGTGACCAGGCCCCTTGGAGTCTGAGAGGAGACACTGAGGAGCAGCTGGGCCTGGAGAATGGGCCCCTCTCTCAGCCCTGGGAGCTGCCCCTCCAGGTCCTGGTGGGGAACGTGGGCCGGGCCGGGTGTGAGGGGAGCTAGGGCTGGCGCTGCCCAGGCTGTGTTTTCTCTCTGGACGGAGAGAGGCTGCCAGTCCCCAGACTGGGCCCCGGCAGATTGTGCAGGCACTAAATTCCCTGGGCAGCAGAGGTCACGGCCCTGTTAGCTCTGCCTGTGGCCCCAGCTCCCACCTGCTCCCCCTTTCTGGCTTTGTGCAGTGGGGACTTAGGCTGACTGGAAGGAGAGAATAAACACACTTGTGTCTTCCAGGGGCAAGAAGGCGACGTCTCCACATCCGGTGCCCAAATCCCCTGAGCTAGAAAAGAGAATCCGGGATTTCTCTCAACAGAACAATCTCCAGGCGGCTATGGTGGGATTCCTGGGTAAAGGACGCTCTGAGGGTTTCTTCTCATAGTGTCTGGGCAGGGGCCGGTGGGGACTCCGACGGGGAAGCTGCGGA
>NW_027133657.1:0-1177 GCF_026122565.2 Emydura macquarii macquarii
TGTTTGTCTGTGATACTTGCTTTCCAATAAATAGCTCTGCATTGAAGAGATTGAGTCTTAAACTTCACTGTAACAGTTATTGGGTGCCCAGATGTGGGTACATGAATCAATCAGCACAAGAGTGGTGGAGAATCATGTGGTCACTGTGCTAAGTGAATCTTGACTTTGTTAATTTTTGAGTTAGAAAGCAAAGCTTGAAGTTGGGAAGCCAAAATTGATTTTGTATATTTCTGTTGCCTTTATTGATTTTATTAACTTTATGGGTGTTTGAGGTTACAAAGGATCACAGACGGGCAGAAAGGATGGATAATTGCAATCTTCAAGTCAAGGATATTTTGTAAGTGCAAACAAGGCGGGTTTTACCTTGGAGGTGAATGGGGATGCCCCAGAAACCTCCAGGTCTAGATGACAAGTCCTACTGAAACAGATGTGTGAGAACCAGGGGTCAGACCCATGGCTCGTTGATGCTGTTCCCACACCACATAAGGAGGGTTGTTTAAGTGATATGTTAAGATATCAGGAGGGCTACAATCCTAAGAACAAATAACTTGTGCTGCTATGTCAGTTAAGTATCAAGCGGTAGACAAGCTTTTGGATGAGGGAGAAGTAGCAAACAATACTTTCACTGAACTGGTAGAAAAAAATGGAACAGTTCACAAAGCATATTAGGAAAATTGACGCATTAACATTTGAAGTTGTCAGCCAACAGTTAACTACAGTAGATTAGGATGTTCCTGCAGTCCATCTGGCATACATAAAAGCAACAGACACTGGAGAAACAAATTCAGGTTTCAAGAGCAGGTAACAACTCCCATTCTCCTTTTAGAGCCAGGATAAAAACATTACAGGGGTACAGGTTTCCAACTGCTTTAGCCTATGGAGCCTTATTCTGAAATAGAATCTATTTAGTAAATTTGCTACTGCTGCCTGTCCTTTAAGATACTTTGATACAGTTAATTGATTCAGATCTTCTCCTTTTAGGTTGCTCTTAATATCTTTCTCCCCTTTTTCCTCACTTCTGTTCTCTTTGTGTTAAGTTAGTTATTACAGAAGCCTCCATCGCAGACGAAGCAACTGAGAACAAAAGAAAACAAAAACAGCAAAGAGAAAACTGGGAAGAACTTTACTTTAAATAAGTCCAGTAAATTGAGCATGATTAGAATTCATATTAAGTTAT
>NW_027133658.1:0-1166 GCF_026122565.2 Emydura macquarii macquarii
GAGCCTGTCCCCCGGTCGGCCACCATGACGAAGAGCTGCATCGATCTCCAGAACAGTCTCATGCACTCGATGAAGAAAGCCAGCGCCCGTCTTACATCTAGCGAGTGCCACCTTCTCTCCTTCTCCGAACCGTGCAGTTTGGGGAAAAACTTGGGAAGAAAAATACCTTGGTTATAATGAAATTGGGAAACCACCTTCGGCAGGAAGCCTGGGTGTGGCCTCAACTGGATCTTATCTTTATAGAATACAGTATAGCGGGGCTCCAAGGTCAGCACCCTAATCTCGGAGACCCTCCTTGCTAAGGTGATGGCCACCAGGAAGGCCACTTTCCAGGAAAGTAGGAGCAGAGGGCATGAAGGCTCAAAGGGGGATCCCGTGAGTCGTGAGAGGACCAGGTTGAGATCCCAGGGAGGCATTGGGTCACGGACCTGCGGATAGAGCCTCTCCACCCCTTTCAGGAACCTAATCGTCATCAGGTGGGAGAACAGCGATCTCCCCCTAGCGGCTGAAAGAAGGCCTATATAGCCACTAGGTGGACCTTCCGGGAGGCCACAGCCAGTCCCTGGAGCTTTAGCTGTAGCAAGTACTCCAGGATCGCCTGTATTGGTGAGAGACTGGGTGGGATACCGTGAGACTCCGCCCAGCAGGTCAACTGCTTCCACTTAGCCTGATACATGACCTGCGTGAAAGGCTTCCTGCTACCCAGCAGGACTTGCTGGATTTGCGCCGAACAGGCTGGCTTGTCCTCGCTTAGCCGCAAAGCATCCACGCTGTAAGGTGTAGGGAGGCCCGGTCCGGGTGCAACAGGTGACCATGATCCTGGGACAGGAGACTGTACCGTCTCAGAAGCTCCAACGGAGGGGTGATGGAGAGGTCCAGCAGCATGCTGAACAAGTGCTGGCGTGGCCAGGCCAAAGCAATCAAGATAACGTCCGCTTTGTCCCTCTTGATCTTCAGAGGACTCTGTGCAGGGGGGGAATGGGCGGGAATGCCTACGTGAAACTCCCTGACCACTGGAGGAGGAAGGCGTTGGAGAGCGACCCAGCCTCTCGGTCATGGAGAGAGCAGAACAGTGGGCACTTCTTCTTCCACAGTGACGTGAACAGGTCCACCAGGGAGAGCCCCACCTCCAGAAGATGATAGATGCCACCTCTGGGTGTAGCGAC
>NW_027133659.1:0-1191 GCF_026122565.2 Emydura macquarii macquarii
TCCCAGCCATTTCATGAGTCTCCTAAAACTTTTGCTAAAACTTGCCCCTCCCTTCTAAGCTTCAGGACTGTGTGGGGTCCAGGCCTGCCCTCCCCGCTCTACAGGCTCTGAAGTGCAGGGTTTCACAGCCCTAGCTCCAGGGTGCATGGCCCAGCTGAGTTCTTCCTCTCGTTTTCCTTGACTGCGCTTGGAGCCTCCTTTTAGACTCACCTCGCTGCTCCCTTGACTCTTCCTAGGTAGATCTACTATCCCCTGCCCCTGTCTCCACTGACTGGGAAAGAGGGGAGCCTTGCCCCCTCCTTCCACCAGACTCCTGGGCCCAGGCCCTTCAGATTCCAAGGCTCAGATCACAGCGGGACTCCGGCTTAGTAATGGTTTTTGAAGCACCTCACGTCTAGATAAAACTCCTCCACATTAGGCGGCCCTGCGGACGCCTGCTCTCGTGCACTAAAAGTTCCCACTGCTCTTTGATCTTCCCTCTTTTGAAACAGGAACAGATTAAAGCACACTGCAAACTTTTAGTGTCTGCAGCATGGTCCCCACGGCCATGGTGCATGGCCAGTTAGTGCAGGTAGATTTAGACCCTGGCTTCTATAAACTGCTGAAGCACTAGGCCCTGTCACTGCTAGAGACAGGCAGAGCTCAACTGGATCCCTTCCCCTCTGATCTGTGGCTGAGGTCTCAGCACTTGCGGCTCCCCTGCACCATGTGCATGCCCTGCAGCAGCAGCAGTGTGTTAATTTCTAGATCTTTACTGCAGACAGCTCTCTATTAATCAAGGTCTGGAGTTAAGAGGAGAATTCCAACTAGCCATTTTCAGCGGTCATAAGCTACTTGCTGTAATAGCTTACACAGGGACGTAGGGCTGCCCCATTCCACCACAAGCAGCTCGTTCTTCTATACACATGTTCAAATGACAACTTTAGGTCAACTCCTCAGAGCTTGCTTAGTCTAACACCCACCCCTGTATCCAAATTCCATCTTGGAGATGTACAAGCCCCTGAGCAGCCACACCAGCTAAAATCAGAGCTGGAAGCTCTGGTCAAGTCCTTTGCTCAACTGCCCACCACGCTGTTGGTAAGGAAAGTGCTCTCGAGTAGATTTGAGGCATTAGGGGCTGTAGCCGCCTCTTTGTTACAAGATTCACTAGTCCAAGGAATTACCCCCAACTGCCCTTCCAAAAACCAAGGG
>NW_027133660.1:0-11647 GCF_026122565.2 Emydura macquarii macquarii
GGTGGGTACCTCCTGTGCACAATACTTCACACACACACCTGAGTGTGTAGGAAAACACCTGCAGCCTCTAGGCTTCCAGAGCCAGACGCAGACGATGCTTCCCCACGACATGGGTCAGAGTTAGCTGTTCTCCCACATCATGGAGCCCCTTAGACATTCAGGTCCACAGCTTTGAGCTGACTCATCTCAGAGTCTCCCAAGGATTGAGGTGGTTGTGAGGGGGGCTCTGCGCAGGAGAGCAGGGACTCTGCCCTGGCATTGGCGCATCTGAGCTGCCCGGAGCTGTCCAGGAAATAGGGAACTGCAGAGAGCAGTGCCGCAGGTGAATGGAGGTAAGTGTGGAATTTTTTTTTACACCACTTGTTCATGATCACTGTTCCTGTTACTGGGGAGGGTCCAGGAGCTGGGGAGCATGTGGGATTGTTAGCTTTATTATCTCTGTCAGATGGATATGATAAAACCTCTGTACCTCCCGGTGATGATGTGAGGATAAACCCATTAAAAGTTGTTACGTGCTCAGATACTATGGTGATGGAGACCAGAAAAGCACCATACATGGGCAGCTTGGGTTAGGGTTGGAATCTGTTTTAGCCATGGCCCCTATCCCACAAACAAGGATAAATTTACACAGTTGAGTAGTTAATCACCTGGGTAAGTATCTGCAGATCTGGACCCTGAGTTTGTAAAGTGCTATGTAAATCTGTTGTCCCTTGATAGGCACTGATATGGCAAAGATTTACACACGTGCTTCATTTAAGCCCACGGGCAGTCCCACTGAAATCTATTTAATGTGGTTTGGGTAAAGGAGATTAAGGCAGGTAGGAAGCATGGGCCAAATTTAGAAAGGTATTTAGGTGTTTACAGATGCAGATGAGTGCTATGTGCTTAACTCCTACTGGCACAAATGGCAGTTAGCCACTCAACCTGTATAGGTACTTTGGAAAATCCTACTTAGTGCCTATCTCCATATTTAGATTCATCCCATCGAAAATCTGACCCCATAATAATCCTGAAAATCAGTGAGATTTGGGTACATCAATCCTTAAAGCTCCTCTGGAAACCCCAGCTCTAACTGCCTGTAGCATCAGGGTCTAAATTATTATTAGTGCAACTGAGTTTTATTCCCACCCTGAATACTTGGATTGTGGTCTCTGTCAGCTACACAGATAAGTACATACACATAATAGATTCCTAACAATGGCAGTAGAATCACAGAATCATTGAAATGTAGGGCTAGAAGGGACCTCCAGATGTCATTTGGTCCATACCTCCATACTGAGGCAGAATTAAGATTATCTACCTAGAGCATACCTGACAAGTATTTGTCCAACCTGTTCTTAAAAATCTCCCAGGATGGTGTGTCATTCCGGGGTGGAATCCAGACTAATGAGGGGCTATGCTACCCCTGCCTTGCAAATGTGGGTGCCTCACAATGTTTTGCTATTGTTGTTTACTACGTGGGTCACTCACAATCAGCCTACCAGCATGTAAGTCACACCCTGAGTGTGTGTGTATAGCTACAGCCCTGATCCAGTATCTCTGATCCAAGCAGACTTTCAGCAGCACACCAGTCACGCTCTGGCTTCCAGCAGGCTTGCTTACTACCTGTTCGGTGACCCCAACACACTCCTAGTCACAAATCACCCATCCTGCCTCCTCCGCCAAATGTGTGTTCTGCACAGTCCAGCCCTTTCCTGGACTCTTCAGATATTTTAGTCCATTGCCCTTTCTGAGTGATCAAAACCCAACTGTTTGCTACATTAAAAGGAGTTCTGCACACAATACAGTTTAAACACAGCAATAATGATTACAGAATATTTGACTACAAAGGGAGAGCTTTTAAGTTTAAACACAGCAATAATGATTACAGAATATTTGACTACAAAGAGAGAGCTTTTAAGTGAGTACCAGTATAAGGCATTAAAGTCAGAAATGGTTACAAGAGAAATAAAGATAAAACACTTCCTAGTGCTAAAACTTAAGAAACTAGAGTTGGTTCGAGGGGAAATCCCTTACCACGTGTTCCCAGTAACTTTGCTGGTATTGCTGTTACCTCTGCCTTACGATCCAAGTATCTCCCAAGCCCGCAGCATCCACTTCATGACATAGCCCTCCTGCTGAGCCACAATCTGTGCTCTCCCACCTTCTGGTCTCAGTCCCAGTCTCCTTACTTCCTCCACTGGCAGCTGCAGTCCACTGTCCAGTTCTTACGTAAGGGCTCTCAGCGGCTCCTTCTCTGGAGCCAGCCACTGCTCTGTCCAAGGTGCCGACTTCCCTCAACCTGTGAGGCAGCCAGCCTTCCCTCCCCAAGCTCCTGGGAGTGACTGCCCCTTCTGCTCTCTGCTGGCTGCCTATATAGGGCCGCCTCGGCCCCAATTAGCTGCTTCTAGCGCGGCCTCCCTAGGGCTTTATTAGCCCTTTCCAGGCTAGTGTGGGGACAGCCACCCCACCACACTTGTCTACAAAGGTTTGAACAAACTCACTGATGCATTCTTCCCCCTTACATTCCCAGCTGGTTTCTTCATCTAAATGCAAAGCATAAACATAATTTGTCACATGTACCCCCGTTTCTTGCATGCGTTCAAAATCATAAAACACATAATCCTTCCCCTCTTCAGGAGAGCAGATATTCTGCATATAACATTTGTGACCGACTATGCTGCCTGTTTTTTCATAACATTGGGGACACTTTGTGCTTTTACACCAGTGATCTTTAACATCGTAACAACTGCACTAATCGCAAAGACTTCTAGTTTTAAAATCCAATTTATCGTCTGATGCCAGAGCTCTGTCTTTTTCTAATCAGGCCTCGGACCTGCAAAATAGCTTATAGCTGGGGCACCTCTTTTTTTCCCTGGACACGTCAAGACACTCAGCGCTATTACACGTAAAGCAGTGGTTTTCACAGGCATGCTCATATTTGAGGCTGTACGTGCATGGTAGTGGTCGCATAAATACAGTGCTCCTATAAAAGTTTTAATATTTAGAACACCGTAGTAATGTTTGTTGTGTAACAGAACAAAAATCATTTTGGGGTGGCGTTCTCCTCCCATTGTAAAAAAGTGCCAGTGTCCTTTTTCATGATACATTAATAGCCATGCCTAAGCACTCTTCCAAAGAGCTCACATCTGTAAAACTGGCCATTTTTTGGTCTGAACACCCCAGCTCCTGGTGGAGATGCCTGCCCCCCTCTAATAGTTGGGAGTCTGTGACTTTTTCATTTGATAAGAAACCCAGAATGCTCTCAGCAAAGCATAGGTTGTTCCCCTGGTTATTTAAATCTATTATATGTTTTCTTTCCCCCGCCCCCTCGATGATTTTACTGTACGTGATAGTCTTTAAGGGCCTAACCGCCCCACCTCCTCCCGCCCTGTTTTTAATAATCGTGACAACCAGCCTTAGAGTACTGGAACCCACAATCTCTGTGTTACTCTGGAATGTGTTGATGACATTATTTTAAAAATCTACAGCATTTAAATCTTCTCATGGCCTCCTTTGAGAAAAGAGAGGGTGGTTTAGCCCTGGAGCATCTAAGCGTAGCTGTAAAAAATCTTCGGGCTCCAACTGGTTATTAAAATCATCTAACAAATTTTGAATAGCCGTGTTAATGTCCGCCATTGCCAGAGTGAAGTCCATCACTCTGTCCAAATTAGCTAAATGAAATTCTTGAAAATACCCATAAGCGTTACATTTTCTTCAGTGCCTTATCCAGTGTCTCACATGTTCCAAATACACATCAGGAGGTGCATTAGGAGCAGGAGATTCTGCACCTTCAGAAGCAGGAGTTGGAAGGGGTCTATGTATATTTCCCTTTCTTGGCTGGGGGGGTGTCTCCTGAAAAGAGTTTTGGCTTTTTAAAGTTTCTTTGCCAAAAATCTCCTTAATCTTTTAGATCTTTTCCACTTTTTTTCCCAGCCCCTCTTTAGGTTTTTGTGTTTCATATTTAGTCACTTCCTCCCTTCACTCTTCAAAGTTTTCTCTAGTTTTACAAACATTGTTTGTGTTTCTGTTATCTTTTAGTGTAAGGCCTCCCTCTGTTCTGGAGAATGTGGCTTTTGAAAAGCATCCAGAACTAACTTTGAAAACTTTTTGTTTATTGAATGCATAAGAGATGTGCAGACTTTACTCAACTCAGACAAACAGCAAATGTTGCAATAAGTTCAGCAGGTTGTGTGTGTTGTTCAGGTTTATTCCCGTTTATCCCCACCCTTGGAAACTGCAGCTGTTACAGGCTTGCTCGCCTTGGCTCTTTTTACAGCTGGTTTCTTATGTGCTTCACAGGTGTTGGGGTATTCAGAATCGGGGGGATTGGCCCCTCTTTGCCATTTACCCCAGTCCTGGAAACTGCTTAAGGACAGTTGTTGGAAGTGCTGGGCTATTCAAAATCTGGGGGGCTGTTCCTTCTCCTGGAAGATTTCTTGGGTTTTTTTAAAGGTGTCTTCCTTGATTTTTCTTCTTATAAGATAACACTTGATAAGCCTGACAACACACATAGATAAGATGATTTTAAAAACATAAACCTGCATGTTCTTTTTTACTAACAACCATGTTAAGTAAAGGGGTGTCTTATCACCACAACCTTCATAGCATAGGCACGGTAACCTTTTTTTTTTTTTTTTAACTAACAATCATTTTTCGGTAAAACCAGAATAAAGGGAGAGGGGGGTGAGAGTTTTTTTATTATCACTACTAAAAGCAGCACAGCCTATGTCTTTCAAAACCTTTACACTAATTCCAGTAAAACACATACCATCTTCTGTTATGTAAAGAAAACAGTCACTTTGACTGTTGAATTTGACTTCCATCTTGGTTTAACATAAAAAAAATAAAAAGCTTTAAAAACAATTCTTTCAAGAATAAACCATAATTCTGTGACATATTAAACAGCTTACCAAAATGTGTTAATCCTTCTAGTGCAGATTGTGATATTTAAAAAAAAAAGCTATTCATTTTTTGCTAAACACATCACATGCATAAAAACAAGAAGGCACACACAAAATTGTGTTTTCTCTTACCATCTCGTAGCTCCCCACGACGACAAAAGTCTTACATCAGCAATGATTCTTTTGAATGCTAGGTTTCTGTTTTCTCTATATTTATAGAACAAAACCTCTAAAAAAAGAGGAAAAATGGGACTTGGGGGTGAAGGTTTGTGTGTTGGTGAAGGGGTCAATTTTTATCTACTTCCCTCTGAAAAAAAGGAGCGGGGCCTGTTGTTAGATCATCTTTTCCCTTAAACTTCTTATTTTATATATAAGACAATTTAAACAGTTAAATGGTCACTGTGCTTTCCCTGCAAAAGTTTTTCAAAATCTTGCAGCTTCAAATAGGCCTCACTGCATACAAATGAGTCCTTACGTTTTATTCAAGATTCACCAATGCTGTTTTTTCATGTTAGCCAAAGAACTAAAAAACAAAAAAGTCTAAAATATAGGGAAAAAATCTCTCTTATTACTTTTATAAACTGGCTTTTACTAAAGGCCTGAGTTTTGTCACTTTATTTTACATTTCCCGCACTGCATACAAAAAAGTTACATCTCATTCAAAAAACAACCGATGTTCAACTTTATTTGGTATGATAGCAAAAGTGTTAAATCATCATGCAGATACAAAGCCATAATTTTTTATATTTACGACGTTTTGTCATAGAAAGCAGCTTAAAATAACAATAATGTGGGAATATTTATTTCACTGCTTAGTGCAGGTCCCACGAATATAACACCCTCTCTTCACAAATCCTGCCATTCAGTTGTTATTTCATGATAGCAAAACATTCCTGGACTTCTTCAAATCACCATGCAGTTACATAACTTTTGTCAGAGTAAGCAGCTTAAAATAACAAGTATGTGGAAATGTTTATTTCAGTGCTTTTCGGATATAATATTCTCTAGAAGGGGTTCTCTTTCTTTAGATAAGGATGGGTCTGCTCCGTTTAAACAGTTAAAAAGCCTTTGTAACTAACTCTTTAGGCAGATCTGTTAAAAGTTAGGAAAGAAAAACTTTATTTCACTACAACGCCCCTCTTGCATTTTCATGTTGACAAAAGTGTGGGCTCTTGTTTTAGCACCTTGGTTCAGAAAGAATGCATTCTGTAAACAAAGGGGTCTGTTTCTTTAGATAAAGAACGGTCAGTGTTCATCTCATTTTAAATTTGAAAAAAAAACACCACCTCTTTCTTTCTCTGTCAGTGTCTCTCTCGGTGTTTGGAATATACTTATTGGTAGGAATTTTTGAACCACTCCTTTTTTTCTGCCACTGCCTGGTTCAGGCTATAAAAGGGAAGTTCTCACCTGATGACGTGCTGCTGGTGGAATCATGGACAGATTCTGTAAGTGAAACTTCTGCTCTGAGAGCACTGCTTTGGGGAGGGAAAAATTGCCTATTAGTCCACCTTCAACTTGCTTTCTTGTTTTGCATCTCTCTCTTTTTTTAATCTCCGACTTTTTTTTTTTTTGCTCCTTTTCAGATGAATGTATTTTGGGCTTTGTTTCTCAGTGCCACTTGTTGCTCTTTATGGGTTTCCTTTGAAGCTGATGGAAAGGTTCCCACTCATTTCCATGAGCCTTGGATCGTGCCTTCTTGGTGGCAGTATGATTTATTTTAAGAGAGTGCATACCCACCTGTGTGGGTATTTGATGGTAAAATTTGGTCACCTTAAGGGCCTGATTCTGAACAAATTGAAAGCAATGGGAATTTTGCCTTTAGTTTCAATGGAAACAGGATTAGACTCCAGCGCTCTAAATGCATTGATTGACATTAACCTCTTGTAACTTTCTGAGAAAGTGCAATTCAATAATATGTTGGGGGAGCCATGTACAACACCTCTGCTCTGTTCAAGGCTGTGACACAGATCAGGGACACCGTTTCAACGCCAACAATCATTCCATGAGAGTCCTCATGTGAGTAAGTTTTGTCGGATCTGTGTTTAAAGCAAGTCATGTTGTCCAAAGGAAATTTTTGATACTGTGTAGTTTCTTGAGTGAATCTGGTGCCTATTTGAGAAGGGAAGAGAAAAAAAAATCTTGTTCTGTAGTTCTTTATATAATAGTTTCCACCTCAAGCTGAAAAATCTTGAACTGTATTTCTCTTCTCTAAGAATGGAATTTTTATGCATTGCTGATTTATTTTAGAAGCACAGAGAGCTTCAATCACCAATATTTCCAAAATATCCAATGGAGTAAAAGCTCTGTATCTCAGGTGACCAGATGTCCCCCTTTTATAGAGACAGTCCCGATATTTGGGACTTTTTCTTACATAGGCGACTATTACCCCCACCCATCCTGATTTTTCACACTTGCTATCTGGTCACCCTAACTGTAGCAATGTGGTGATTCAATGACTTTAGTGGGAGGAAAGTTAGACCAATATTGAGCACTTTTGAAAATACCACCCACTGTGTCTTAAAATTGTATTTAAATGTCATTAATGTTCTTTGTTAGAAATCCTTTTGAACTTTAAAGTTATGCAGTGACTTCACTACAGTCTTGTCCACACTGGGGAAATGTATTAAACAGATTCAAACTGGTTTTAAAATCAGTTTGAAACTAGTCAGAGCCACAATGTAGACAAGGTTCAAGCAACCAGACTCATTCTTATAACTGGTTTACTTAAGCCTCCTGAGAGACAGTTTATTTAAACTGGTTATAAATATGATTATGGACACCAAAAAACTTAGCTACTCTGTGGTTCCAACTGATTTTTAAAGTGGTGATTTTCTTGGGAAAATATCTAAAATGTTGTCAAGACCTTAAAGCTAACAAAGATTTTTGTCTCTGTTGGGCTAAGAGTTTTAAAAATGGCTAGTGATTTTGGATGACCTAAGGCCAGAAGGGACCATTATGATCTTCTAGTCTGACTCCTGCTTAATCCAAGACATAGCATTTCATCTTGTAATTCCTGCATCAAGCCCATTTCTTGTGGTTTAGCTAGAGTGCAAAGAGCCATGTTTGAGTTCCCCAGCTGAGGAATCTTCAAGGGGCCTAATTTTTCTGAAAAGACTGAGCACCTGCTATCTAAAAATCAGCCCTCTTTGAAGTGTCCTAGGTTGGTCTCACAAAATCACTTTTGAAAATCTTGTCCTATGGCTCAGGTGTGGCATATCACTGGTGCGACTGACACACACTAGGTCAGAGATGAGTTATATATTTGAGCTTCTCCGCCTAGGCTGTCAACTCCATGTGTGGTGGATCCTAGAGGTCTTACCAAGGACTCTGACCCTCATTGTGCTAGGCACCATGCAGGCATATTTTAAATGAAAGTCTGTTTCCCAAAGATATGACTGCACTGGGTATGACACTGGGTAGGGTATGACTACACGGGAGGTGTAATTTCCAGCTTGAGTACACATACCCACATTAACACTGATTGAACTAGCACATTAAAAACAGAAGAAGAGCCATGGTGGTGTGAGCAGCGAGAAGTGCTAGCTGCCTCTAATATGTTTTCGTCCTAGACTCTAGGTATGTACTTGGACAACTAGTTCACCCACACACACTTGCACTGCTGTGGATACAATTCATTTTTTAGCATGCTAGCTCAATAAGAAGTAGCACGGGTGTTTCTGCTCAAGTTGGAAATTACACCTCCAGCTCCAATGTAGACAGACCTTAAAATGACCTTCTTTGTATACTGCTAAGATTAGGAGCTGGTTTGCTCGTAAATATCTTCTGGCAATACACAGGACTGATTTGCGTTACACCGTACCTGGATTTTAGCTCTGCTGTGGGCTGATTTGTGTAATTTCAATGTCGCCACTTGCCATCTGGGTTTCAGAGAACGAGTTTGCTTCACTGACTGCATCATTCATTAACTGCACTGCACTTTTCTGTGTCCATATGTCCCTAGTACTTTCCCAGCTGTTTCTCCTGGTGGCTGTACCATGGCCTGTGAGTCTCTCTCCCTATCCCGAAGATTGCTTTCATGATCCTGACTACGATAAGCTGGTGGAGATCGCCAAAAACGGGCTTGGAAAGGCAGCTCATCCAGTGAAGGTTGCCATTGTAGGGGCAGGAATAAGTGGACTCACTGCTGCCAAACTTCTCAGAGATGCCGGTCACAAGGTAATTCTCTAAACAGAGATGTCAGAATAAGGCAGAGAGTCCATGCTACCTTGACTATTTTTTACTATTTCTTTTCTGAAGATATAAGGTTATTAAGCTAAAGAATGATTAAAATGAAACAAGGGGAATTCACAAGAACTGAGGAAGAAAGGAGGCTCATTGACAAAGGAAGAGATTTTGCAAAGGCAATAATGGGATTCAGATGTCCACTCCCATTGTATGTCAGTAGGATAAGGTTCCCCACTCCCATTTCAATCTTGGAATATTTCCCCAAACCTTTAGTAGTTTAAAGTTGGAGGAGTTACAGTAACTGTCATAAGAAATAGAAAGGGGAAAAATGCCAAAAAAGCTACAGTTTCAAAATAACCCTGTCCAATAGAAAGTGGTAAGTTAAAATAATACACTTTAAAATTCAAATATCTGTACAGGGCATACATTCTCTCATAGAAATCCAAGTGTGTGAAAATTGATGTGCTATTGGTAGCCTTCTCTCTGCCTTCTTTTTATCGTCTTTACATGAAAAGGGTGAATTTCAAAAAATCTTCCCTCTAAATCCTTATTCAGACACGTAAGGTTCAGGCCTTGTCTACACTACAAATTCTTTGCCAGGATAGTTATACCAGCAAAGCCACCTAGATATATTGAGCTTATGCTGACAGAAGGAGTTTTTTCTGTCAGTGTAGAAACACGATGTTCCCAAATGACATTGGCTATGTCAACTAAAGCACTCTTGTGTCGTCATAGCTGTGTTTACACTGGGGGTTTTGCCAGCATACCTATGTTGGCTGGAATGTGTGGTTTTTGCATACCTCTGATCAACACAGCTATGCTAACAAAACCTGTAGTATAGAACTGGCTCTCAGACTTTCAGATGCATTCAGAGTTGGCATAACTCTGCTTCCATTGACTGGAGTGGGTCCTTGTCATATAAGATGATAAATTTGCATGCTAGGATCTGTAAGTCTGTGTTTATTCATGCTATATATAAGCAAATCCTTTTTTACCTTTTCTCTATTTTCCCTTTTGTCTCTAACAACAAAAACAGCACCCCGAGCCTGGTGAGTGGGTGCAGAGACATCAGGACACCATTTAGGTGCCTGAATGTAGATCTAGTTGCCTAATTATAGTCACCAAGTTTTGAAAGTTTAGGCCTTTGCGAATAAAATTATGCAGCTGCCACATAAGTGACTGGACATGATGTCCCATGCTTGTTCTTAGGTTATAGTTCTGGAAGCCAGTGGTCATGTGGGAGGACGAGTCATGTCCTAACGAGATGAGACACACGATTGGTACGTGGAGTTGGGAGCCATGCGTTTGCCAAGCACCCACAGGTAAGACAGGTTCCACTCCTCCACCATGTAAGTTGTTTGGGAAAGGAACAGCCCAGTTTTGCTGAATTCTGTTAAGCATCCTAAAAGAATGTGCTGCCAGATGTAATGTTTCTTACCTGGAGTAGTCTCATTGAGCTGGGTAGGATTATGGCCAATAGTAAACAATGCACTCAGCAATAAGTGTTTTCAGGATTGGGCCCTAATTATGGACCTGACAGTTTGTAAATGCATGATCAAACTTCCATGAAACCAATGGAAAAACTCCCAATGTACCTTAACAGGTAGTTGTACCAGGCCCAGAGTCAAAAGAAAGCCAGACAATAGATATTGGCTCTTAGCCAAAAATGATTCAAAGCAAGTTGCATTGTTTCATAAAAAACTGAGCCCAATTGTTTTGTGAGGAAATATAAGGACAAGAATAGAATAGACTAGTGTTGGGTCGGGATCGATTCACATACCAACAGCTGGGCACCCAGTAACTGTACCAGTGAAGACTCGGAGTCAATCTCTTCAATGCAAAACTATTTATTGGAAAGCAGATATCACAGACAAACAGGAAAAGGCCATACAATGCCTCTCTTTAATAAGCCTCAATTTCCCAAGCATAACCCCTCAGTAACTATGCTGGCCCCACACAATCTCCTGATTAGCAAACAAAACAGGTACAGATACCAATTCTAGACAACTCCCATTCTCTTTTCAGAGCCAGGATAAAAACATTACAGTGGTACAGGTTTCCAACTGCTTTAACCTACGGTGCCTTATTCTGAAATAATATCAATTTGGTAAATTTGCTACTGCTGCCTGTATTTTAAGATACTTTGATACAGTTAATTGATTCAGATCTTCCTCCTTTTTAGGTTGCTCTTAATATCTTTCTCCCCTTTTTCCTCACTTCTGTTCTCTTTGTTTTAAAAGTTACAGTTATTAGAGAAACCTCCATCGCAGACACAGCAACTGAGAACAAAATAAAACAAAAACAGCAAAGAGAAAACTGGGAAGAAATTTACTTTAAATAAGTCCAGTAAATTGATTGTTTCAATCTTTCAGGGATGTAGCAGTTGGAATGATGATGAACTTCCTTAAACATATGGTTGCCAAGCAACAGCAAGGCCAATTCTGTGTCTAATCCTAACCACTGGCTAATATTTAGAATTTTAGGTTTTTCCTATTTTCCTGTAGCAAAGTTTTAAAGTAAAACAATATGAAGTAATAAGGAATGTTTTAAATTACTACATTAGTACAATAAAGTGGGCA
>NW_027133661.1:0-11885 GCF_026122565.2 Emydura macquarii macquarii
AGAGAATAGCCTAGAAACCAACCGTCCAGAGTCTTAGTCCAGAGAAATGTCTGATCAACCATGTCCACTTGTAATTGACTATGGTGTTAGGTGCCCAAATCCCATTCGCTGGCTGTGGGATTTAGATGCCTAACATCATCTCTTATTGGAAAACCAGCCTGTACATTTACAGCCAAACCAGTTTCCTGAGAATTCCCCCCACACCCAGGGGATGTTTTCCACCAGCTCCTTCTCAGGTTTTACCATTATCTAGAGATGCCAATGACTTTGTGTCTGTTACCAAAAGCCTAGATCAATAAAAACTAAACAAAGCTAAAAACATCTCTTTCTGTCGTCTTTGTTGTCAGATCTCGGTTGTCTGTCCCCTTCGTGTCTGGGGTGAGAAATCAATATGTAAAGGTTTTCTACATGTAGACGTTGCACCACTTTAGCTATCCACAAGCAATTTGCAAAAAAAGCTGGAAGGAGCTAGAGTCAGAGGCAAGCTCAAAAAGCTGAAGTGAAATTTCAGGGAGTGAGTGAGGGGAAAACCCTTCGAGTGGGTGAATTGCTCCAGCCCGGAAGAGCTGAGGGTAGCCTGCTATGGGAGGAAAGATTCTGCCCAGAGGGCAGTTTGGGGTGTTTGCAGCTGCAGGTAAGACTTCTGGGTTTAGTTCTGAACTTGAAGTTAACGTATGAAACCAATGGGAGGGCTGTTGTGATTTCTGACTTAGGAAAACCTGTGTGGAGTTTTATTGGGGAACAAAGAAGGGAAACTGAGGTGAGGGGCTGAATTTTAGGCTACTCTGAGGCCTTCAGGCGGTGCCACGCAGGGACCCACTCATCCACAGCGAGCGGATGCAATTATAGTGATGTGAAGGCGCTTATATCGATATAGTTCATTCCCATACGGGTATGGCAATAAGCCAGACCAATGCTAGAGACCTCCACATTGCGAAACTGTGGCCGCACTAGAGGTTGTACTGACATAACAAAGTCACACCTGCTAACTAGAATAGTGATACTGGTGCAAAATCTGGGTGGAGACCTGCCCAAGAAGTGAGCCCCTGTGTAAATAAGTCAGGACGTTCCTTGGCTCTTTGAAATGAACTCTGATAATCCAAGGAAAGGGGCTTTGCATTAACATGGAGTGTTGATAATCTCCCAAGTCAAAAAGGGCCACTGATGGAAAGAGAGACTTGTGTGAATAACCCACAGCTAGACACTTGGGTGTCCACGCTGTTGCTTCGGATACGGTGGATAATGGAGGGTGAAGGCGTGATTAAGCTGTAGAATGAGCACTATGAGGAGGACAAGGTTAATGTGGCCAGGATTTTATATGTCTCTTCTAACAATCTCTAGATGGCAGCTGACCACAGGAATGACAAATGGACAGTAATAAATATTAAACCACAATTTCAGTAACAAAAAATTAAGTGATTAATAGCCAATAAACTTGGAATTAAAAATAAAGCCACAGTGTGATGATTCAGGTCCATCCAAGGGTTATATAGCCCATTTTCCGTTTAGATCTGTCTCCTTCAAAGAATTAAGCAATGGGATTTCATCCCTATCTTCAATATGTTTGCCAGAGATCAATTATAAAAACAAACAAACCCCCCTTTTTTGAAAATGCAATTATAGGAGACTCCAAATATTCAATATTGGGCTTTATGAAAACAAAGCGTTAGCAACACAAAATTATCCCCACGGGTGATAAAGGACTGAGACCTCATTACATGGCTAGGGAGCAAATTATGCTACCAAAGGACTGGGACTAACAATCTTCTAGTATGTTTTGCATTTAGAACCAAGTGGATATTTGTATTCTTCCGGGTAGCTGGAACGAACCTTTCCTTCAGGGGAAGAAAGGACAGTAGGTCACAAATGTTGTGCTGAAAAAGCACAGGTTTTGAATCAAGTTACAGAGCCCACTGTAATACACAGAAATGAAACAATCTTATTCACTGTGCCCAGATAGGACCCTGAACCACTCAGTGTGAATATCTAACCAACCCTGTAGAGGAGAAGTAATCAAGAAGTTCTGATGATTATCATATAGACCAACAGACCAGCGCAGGAGCCTATAGTTCTGGTACAAGTTTATCTCATTCCTATAATTGCCAGGGCACTGAAGATCCCTGAAACTTTTCTGGGATATGTGAAGATGTACTTATGCCTGCAGAAATTTGTTAATCTTTAAAGTGCTGGGACTCTCGTTGCATTTGCCCTTTGTAACCTCAGCTTGCTAGCAATTCAGTGGGCACTGGGTGCTGCTTGTATACATTAGCCCACTTTGAAAATCCCCACCGAGATGTGCAAAACACCTTCTTGCACCTTCATTTTATCTGAGCAACAAAATTCATTTGCTCTTTTCAGGAACATCTGACCAGGAGGCCTTGATCTAAGGGTCACACTTTGAAAAACACGAGCAAATTTCAAAAGTGATTTAGGTGCCAAAGAGCCATTGACTTTCAGTGAGACAGGCTGATGTGCCTTAGGAACTGAAGATTGTACTCTAAGAGCCAGGGTTGCAGGCAGCTGA
Organism: Emydura macquarii macquarii; assembly: GCF_026122565.2. Classification (NCBI taxonomy): domain Eukaryota; kingdom Metazoa; phylum Chordata; order Testudines; family Chelidae; genus Emydura; species Emydura macquarii. The sequence goes on from NW_027133661.1 coordinate 2,525, forward strand.
GCAGGGGTTTTGTGAATCCCAGGAGGTCCAGATTCTGGGGTTCAGGTGCCTAAAAGGGAAGCTTTGTGACTTCAGCCCTAGGCTCACATCCTCATCCTCATGTTACAGCTGGGGAAACTAAGGCAGAATGAGGTGCAGTTATCTGCCTGGAGTTGCTCAGCGGGCAAGTGGCAGAGAATAGCCTAGAAACCAACCGTCCAGAGTCTTAGTCCAGAGAAATGTCTGATCAACCATGTCCACTTATCATTGACAATGGCCCCTAAGGATGTTAGGTGCCCAAATCCCATTCACTGGCTGTGGGATTTAGGTGCCTAACATCATCTCTTATTGGAAAACCAGCCTGTACATTTATAGCCAAACCAGTTTCCTGAGAATTCCCCCCACGCCCAGGGGATGTTTTCCACCAGCTCCTTCTCAGGTTTTACCATCATCTAGGAGACGCCAATGACTCTGTGTCTGTTACCAAAAGCCTAGATCAATAAAAACTAAACAAAGCTAAAAACATCTCTTTTTGTCGTCTTTGTTGTCAGATCTCCGGTTGTCTGTCCCCTTCGTGTCTGGGGTGAGAAATCAATATGTAAAGGTTTTTTCTACATGTAGACGTTGCACCACTTTAGCTATCCTGGCAATTTGCAAAAAAAGCTGGAAGGGGCTAGAGTCAGAGGCAAGCTCAAAAAGCTGAAGTGAAATTTCAGGGAGTGAGTGAGGGAAAACCCTTCGAGTGGGTGAATTGCTCCAGCCCGGAAGAGCTGAGGGTAGCCTGCTATGGGAGGAAAGATTCTGCCCAGAGGGCAGTTTGGGGTGTTTGCAGCTGCAGGTAAGACTTCTGGGTTTAGTTCTGAACTTGAAGTTAACGTATGAAACCAATGGGAGGGCTGTTGTGATTTCGACTGGAGAAAACCTGTGTGGAGTTTATTGGGGAACAAAGAAGGGAAACTGAGGTGAGGGGCTGAATTTTAGGCTACTCTGAGGCCTTCAGGCGGTGCCACGCAGGACCCACTCATCCACAGCGAGCGGATGCAATTATAGTGATGTGAAGGCGCTTATATCGATATAGTTCATTCCCATACGGGCATGGCAATAAGCCAGACCAATGCTAGAGACCTCCACATTGCGAAACTGTGGCCGCACTAGAGGTTGTACTGACATAACAAAGTCACACCGCTAACTAGAATAGTGATACTGGTGCAAAATCTGGGTGGAGACCTCGCCCAAGAAGTGAGCCCCTGTGTAAATAAGTCAGGACGTTCCTGGCTTTGAAATGAACTCCGATAATCCAAGGAAAGGGGCTTTGCATTAACATGGAGTGCTGATAATCTCCCAAGTCAAAAAGGGCCGACTGATGGAAAGAGAGACTTGTGTGAATAACCCACAGCTAGACACTTGGGTAGTCTACGCTGTTGCTTCGGATACGGTGGATAATGGAGGGTGAAGGCGTGATTAAGCTGTAGAATGAGCACTATGAGGAGGACAAGGTTAATGTGGCCAGGATTTTATATGTCTCTTCTAACAATCTCTAGATGGCAGCTGACCACAGGAATGACAAATGGACAGTAATAAATATTAAACCACAATTTCAGTAACAAAAAATTAAGTGATTAATAGCCAATAAACTTGGAATTAAAAATAAAGCCACAGTGTGATGATTCAGGTCCATCCAAGGGTTATATAGCCCATTTTCCGTTTAGATCTGTCTCCTTCAAAGAATTAAGCAATGGGATTTCATCCCTATCTTCAATATGTTTGCCAGAGATCAATTATAAAAACAAACAAAACCCCCTTTTTTGAAAAATGCAATTATAGGAGACCCAAATATTCAATATTGGGCTTTATGAAAACAAAGCGTTAGCAACACAAAATTATCCCCACGGGTGATAAAGGACTGAGACCTCATTACATGGCTAGGGAGCAAATTATGCTACCAAAGGACTGGGACTAACAATCTTCTAGTATGTTTTGCATTTAGAACCAAGTGGATATTTGTATTCTTCCGAAAAAGCTGGAACGAACCTTTCCTTCAGGGGAAGAAAGGACAGTAGGTCACAAATGTTGTGCTGAAAAAGCACAGGTTTTGAATCAAGTTACAGAGCCCACTGTAATACACAGAAATGAAACAATCTTATTCACTGTGCCCAGATAGGACCCTGAACCACTTAGTGTGAATATCTAACCAACCCTGTAGAGGAGAGTAATCAAGAAGTTCTGATGATTATCATATAGACCAACAGACCAGCGCGGGAGCCTATAGTTCTGGTACAAGTTTATCTCATTCCTATAATTGCCAGGGCACTGAAGATCCCTGAAACTTTTCTGGGATATGTGAAGATGTACTTATGCCTGCAGAAATTTGTTAATCTTTAAAGTGCTACGGGACTCTCGTTGCATTTGCCCTTTGTAACCTCAGCTTGCTAGCAATTCAGTGGGCGCTGGGTGCTGCTTGTATACATTAGCCCACTTTGAAAATCCCCACCGAGATGTGCAAAACACCTTCTTGCACCTTCATTTTATCTGAGCAACAAAATTCATTTGCTCTTTTCAGGAACATCTGACCAGGAGGCCTTGATCTAAGGGTCACACTTTGAAAAACACGAGCAAATTTCAAAAGTGATTTAGGTGCCAAAGAGCCATTGACTTTCAGTGAGACAGGCTGATGTGCCTTAGGAACTGAAGATTGTACTCTAAGAGCGGCATCCTCTTCCGTAAGGTACTGAGAGACCTGGAGTTATGATATGGGTAACGCAGAGCTGAGATTTGCTGCTGCTGCACTTAGTTCTAGGGATTCACACATTGACAATCAGTGTCAAAGAAGGCTAAAGGCATTAGATGTCCAAATCTCACTGAAATCAAAGGATCCAGTCCTTTAAGTCAATGGGAATTTTATCTTTGATCTCCACAAACTAAGGCTCAGACACAAGACAATTATTCCCAGGTGTAAAGTTAACTTTGTGTAACTCTGCATGGGATCAAGTCCTTGCTTAGCAGTTAAGAAAGCTAAGTAATGCCTGGCAAACAGACAGAATGGACTGGCAGATTGGACAGCCACAAACAAAGAGAGAGAATTAATACTTTTTAACCAAAGAAAAGGGACAAAATACAGAGCTGATCAATAATTTTCAAATGGAATGTTTTCCCATCAAAAAATGCCAAATTGTCAAGATTAAAATGTTCCATGGGAAATGTTTACAAAATTTTGTTTAGGGAAAAAATAATTACTGTATACGTTATAAAATAATACAAAATGAAATATAATATACAAAAAAACTAGTAATAAAATAAAATAAAAGATGACATAAGAGTAATAAGAAATGAAATAAAATAATCTCAGAATACAATTTAAAACACTTCTATTTTTGAAAAGTCAGAAGTGGACTGAAAACGAAAACTGGAACTTACGCAATTTCCTATGAAATGAAAATTCTGTTCCTGACCAGCTCTAAGAATCAGAAAATCAATACATTTCTGACCAATTTCATACCGAATTTATTCATGCAAAAGAGGGTAAATTTCCAGCTAAAATCAAATGTGTGGCTTTTTTGTTTGGTTTTTAAGTGATGACAGGAGAATCGTGTGACCAATAATATCATTTCTACCCCTGGGGGTGAACCGCAGAGATTTCCAAACTGTTACTTTTGGCACCTAAATATATTTAAAAACCTGGCCCTTCCCCCATGTCAATATCTGTGTGTTATAGATGGGGAAACAGGAACAGACAGGGGAAGTGATTTGGTGTAGGTCACACAAAGTGTCAATGGCCATCGGGAACAGAACCCAGGTGTCCTGGCTTTCAGCCCAGTTCCCAGATTGTTACTCAGAACTCAGTGTTGCACTAGAAGCTGAGGACAGGAAAACTTGGGTCAAATCCTCATCTGCTGTAAACTAGAGTAATTCCATTGAAGTCAATGGAGCTATGCCCCTGAATACACCAGCTGAGCAAAGTGTGAGTCCTGATTTACCCCAGTGTAAGCAAAAGAAGAATCACTCCCTTGTTTATCTTGTCTTACTGGATGACCTTGGATAATCACATCCGCTCTTTGTGCCTCAGTTTCTCTATTTATAAAACTAAGATCCTGGCATCCAGCTTCTATATAGCACCTTTCGTTCATAGAGCTCTGTGCACTTTACAAACTCAGGTCAGTGTCCTTATTCCTATTTCACAGACCGGGAAACTGAGACATGAGACCTCGAGCCACTTGCCCAACAATTCACATCATCTGTCACTTTGGCAAGGTGGAGAACCCAGATTGAGACTCCCAAGCTACTGACCTACCCACTTGGCCAATCTGCCATCTCAGTCGCTGTTGTTATTACTATTCACACATAGAATCATCGAATCATAGATGATTAGAGTTGGAAGGGACCTCAGGAGGTATCTAGTCCAACCCCTTGCTCAAAGCAGGACTAACCTCAGCTAAACCATCCCAGCCAGGGCTTTGTCAAGCCGCAGCTTAAAAACCTCTAAAGATGGAGCTTCCACCACCTCCCTAGGTAACCCATTCCAGTGCTTCTCCACCCTCCTAGGGGAAAAGATTTTCCTAATATCCAACCTAGACCTCCCCCAATGCAACTTGAGACCATTGCTCCTTGTTCTGTCAACACTGGTCTGCTCTCCACGTTTTTATGCTATTATAGAATATGGCCCTTTACCCCATGATATTCTCTCTTCAGAGGCTTATCTTGGCATGCCTTTGTCTCTGTCAATCCTGACCCACATAGCAGACATAGCCCATCTCTAAGTATGCCCTTTGTTTTTTCTGGCCATTGAGTTGGCTCTGAGGGATACAATACCCAGGGGTCTGCCAGAGAGGTAAGTGTTGATCACCCCCTTCCTGCCTAGAGTCTGCTTATCACCTTCCAATGTCTTAAGGACTCTCTTCCGGTGACTGTCTTAATGTATGTACCTTAAGAACACAGTCTTCAGTACAGCTACATAACTCCCTACGCATTATCCATACAGACGTCTTGCGATGATCAAGATGAGCAGCGTGACACAGGCTTTCAGTAGAGACCTTAATGACCCCTTTTGGCAAATCCAGAGTATTCCCATAAATCTCTGCAGCCCTCTGCCCTCTGCCAATTGACACCAATATGTTTCTGGGTAACATGTGGCCAAGTCAGTGGCTCAGGTCACTCTGAATTGGGGCCATGGTGACATCAGAGGTAAATCAACCAAACTTCGCTTCCTCTCCTGCTCATATACATGCTGCAGTTCTGCTTCCTGCCATGACTGAGTGAGGGAAGGTAAACTTACAGGTGTGGGAACAGAGCTTATTGATATCTTGGTCTCCCTTCAGTGTGATTCAATTCTCCATGGCCACAAGCTTCCAGTTCCTGTGGTGGGGCGGTGGGGCTCTGCTATGCTGTCCCAGGACCAGCCAAGGGAAGGATTGCTGACTCAGGAAGACACAGTTCCTTTTCTATGCTGCTCGCTTTCCACCTGAAAATAGAAATTTGCTGCTGGCCAGGTGATTTCAGGCTGGAAAATAAAATTCTACCATTCCCTGATCCTTCCCACCCATGGCCTGCCAAATTAGTCCACATCCTCCTTAAAATGTGGTGCCCAGAACCAGACACAGTGCTCCACCTGACACCTCATCCGTGCCACATGAAGAGGGGTAATTACCTCCCCGGTGACCCCCCCGTCAGTGCATCTCAGAATGATATTAGCCTTTTCCGCAACTGCATCACTTCCTTGACTCGCATTCAATTTGTGATCTATTATAACCACTGGTTACTGCAGGATGGCCCCACGGCCAGTTATTCCCCACTTTGTGTTTGTGCATTTGATTTTTCCCTCCGAATTGTAATACTTTGCACTTGTTTCCATTGAATTTCATTCTGTGAATTTCAGATCAATCCTTCAATTCATCAAGATCGTTTTGAGTGCTAGTCCTGTCCTCCAAAGTTGCTCCCTGACAGCAGTAATTTGTTTCTGGACATGTTGTTAGGGCTGGAAATTAAAATTCTACCATTCCCTGATCCTGCCCAATCGCTACCTGCCAAAATTGTCCACTTCTTTCTTAAAGTTTGGTGCCCAAGTCTGGACAAAATACTCCAGCGGCAGAACAATTATCTCACCTGTCTTGCATATAATACTGCTGTTAATATGTCTGGGACGAAGTGGGGATTTTTGTAACATTTTTATATGTGCCTCAGTTTCCCCTATAAGTGTTTTGAGTACCTAGTCAGGGGGAAAGAGTTAAATTTGCTAGCAGGGCAGCCGAAGAGAGATAAGTGTGAGTATGACTTCCAGTCTGGGTGGAATGAAGGGTCATTAAGGAACTTGTTGAAACTGAGCCAATTTAACAAGCGGGCCGGAGAGGCAATGACTTCCTGTCTTCCCAACCCTTTCCCGTGTGATTTCACCTGCAAATTTTATAACAATTAGCATATAAGGTAGATGTGTTTGGGGGTAGATAGATAATATCCATTGTGGCGGGGTAGGCCTACTCCACCCTGTGGGTCCTGCGCTTTTCCAGCCACGCCAGTGGTGTGGCTGGGAGGGAAGTAGGGGGAGGTCCCACCCTCTACCCCGTGCCCCGACCCAGGGCCCCTGCAAGGAGTGGTCTCACACTGCTTAGTCCCTGAGACCGACTACCTTCCCTGGGTCGCCTGTCCACGGCCCCACTGCTTGTGGCCTGATCCCTGGTACCGGTGTGAAGGGTTGTTCTGCCTTCCCCAGCTGGACCCTTTCCATCTCTGGTATGGTGGCAGCAACGGATGGTAGTCCCAAGCTCTGTAGCTGCAGCAGGCCAGGGCAGGGCAGCTCTGCTTCACTCTGCTCTGCTTTGTTCTGCTCCGCTTTGCTCTGATCTGCTTTCTCTGCTCTGGCTGTTAACTCCCTTTCAGCTTCTTTGGCCTGCCTGGAGTGGAGGCTTTTAACTGCTGGGGAAGTTACTTTGATAGGCTCCAGATGGCCAAATTGGCCCAATTACCTTGAAAGAGCCTCCAGCTGAGTTACCCAGGGAATAGGGCTTTCTGGAGCCTTGGGCTAATATACATGCCTTCCGGGCCCTTTTCATAGCTGTCCGGCCTGGCCCTGTCACACTATCTATCTATCTATCTATCTATCTAATCCAGAATGACCTGTAACAACAACTCAGGCCTCTACTTCCAGACCTAAAGGTATGTCAGTTAGTGGCAGGCTGCTATATTCGTTTGGTCCAGACACTAGAGGGAGACATGTAACTGCACATAAGTGGTGCATATTTATCTAAGGGCACCACATCCATAAAGCTGACTGACATATAACTGATCTACCAAAGAGACGTAATGGAAATCAGCACAGTTGCAGCCTGCATGGAGATTTCAGTGGCACTCAGCTATCGGACACGTTTCTAGAGCTGAGAGAAACCTGTGCTAGAAATCTTCTCATGTTAAGTATAAGGGGGACTGGGTTAGGACACAGGGTCAAAATTCAAGCATCTGTGAATCATTGAGCGTCATCGTGACTCAAGTGAGACGCTCCGTTAACTTCACTGGACGTTTGCCCATGTAAGAATTCAGGAAGCCCCTCCATGTGCGGCACTGACTTTTCCAAGGATTTGGGGGTTGCCGTACGTGGCTGTCATGGAGAGCACGTGTTGGAGAGACTCTTTCCAGGCTGTGGTAGAATGGAACAAGAGCAATGGCTGGCCGGCAAAGAGGAGTAATCCCTATTATTGAGTGTGATACAGGGGAAAGTTAGGAAACAGGACAGCTCCCCCAGGTCCCGCCCAGGGCCCTGTTCTTCCTGACAGCCACAGGGTACAACACGGTTGGAATTATTCATGTGTTGTCGTGGGAATATCACACCCCAGGATGGGCTGGGTGATGAAGAGGGAACAAAGATCCTCAGAATTCAGGAGGAGGAAGAGAGAGGAAACATCTGCCTTCTCTCCAGCAGGGACGCTGAGGGAGATCCTGAAATGTTGAAGAGAAGAAATAGGAAAGAGGCAACAAGGATTCCACTCCATCAAAGATATCAGAGACACAACAGGAATGAATCTGCTCCCAAAGGTGAAAGGAGGGAGATGGAGGGGAACCTATAACGATGGTGCATGAGGCTGGCTGCTCTTTGACAACGTTGGCACATCCACGTCATATCATGGTGACATGGCACCGCTCTACAGCACAGTCCCTGCAAAGCAACAGCCAGGGAACCGCAATCTTATTGCGCCTCTCTTCTGCTTTGCCTGGTGACCAGTCAACTCGCTCTCACCTCTCCCAGCTCCCAGACATTCAAAGGATCCACTTGAAACCCGAGCCCTGGAGCAGAGGTAGCAGAAAACCTTGTTTTGTTCTGAAAGGCTGACTTCTTTGCCATTTGTTACTAAGGGTGGTTTAAGTTGCCTGGCAACATCCCAGTCAATTCTCTTTGGGAACTAGTCCCATGGGGTCACCAAAACATATACAGGTGACTGCAATGCTTCACATGGGGAAAGGTGCTGTGAACGTGACATTCTATGTCTGTGCAGCTGCACTGGGCAAGAATTTATATAGAGACATAAAAAATTGAAGAAGAAGAAGAAGAAGAAGGATGCCTCTCTTTTGGTGTCATTCCTCTCTTACTTACCCCAGTTTTATAGCAGCGCATCTCTGTTGACTTCCTGATTTATACTAGAGTGAGTGAAAGCCGAATTGTTTCCTGATTAGCTCTTCCAAAAGCTTAAATCATCATTTTCATCTTAACTCAGTTCCTGTTACGCACCTTTAAGTGCACGTTTCTTTGTATTGCTTTCTTTTTATTTTATTGATTTCCACCACAGCACAAATCTATTAGCAAAAACTGAAAGAAGAAGAAAAAAGGTCAAGGAAAAGAGAGGTAAAGGGTCTGGATGGGAGGAAAAAAGGTAATAAAAGGGACAGGGCAGGGGAAGGAGAATGACATCTCAGTTTCCATCCATTAGTGATTAATCAAAACCTCTTAAAAGTTTGAGTTAATCTTTCCAAATTTGTCTGAGGTCCTTCTTCTTCTAAATATGACTTGCTCTTTAGCTGCCATGTCAGCCAGGCTGCTGTGCCAAATTTCTATCCCTGGAGGCAATCTGCTTACGTCTTCCATAGTAGCTGAAAACCTTTGCTGTCACACGACTGTAGCTTGTAAACTCATGTATGTTAAAAAGCCCAAAAATGGCTGAGAACTGAACAATTGGACAACAGTAGTTAGAGGCCCTACCATCAATCAAACATCCACATGACATAAGCCCGCCTTACCTGCCCTTTGATCAACGGTCCCATGACCGTAAGCCCCTCCCTACCCGCCTCTATCACCGGAAGTCCCACACCAACCAGTCACCTGACATCTGGTCCCTCCTCGGGTTATGACTTCCTGGTCAAGATGGGCACCTGCCCGGAAGCGGGTGGTGCGACCATCTTCCGAGAA
>NW_027133662.1:0-11840 GCF_026122565.2 Emydura macquarii macquarii
AATTGTTCTGAAATCAACAAGATGAAATTCAATAAAGATAAGTGCAAAGTACTTCACTTAGGAAGGAAAAAAAGTCAAATGAACAACTACAATATAGGGAATAATTAGCTAGGTGGTAATAATCTGGTGGCTATAATGGATCACGAACTGAATAAGATTCAACAATGTGATGCAGTTGCAAAAAAAGGCTAATATTCTGGGAAGGTTGCAAGTAAGACATGGGAGTTAACTGTGCCACTCAACTTGGCACTAGTGAGGCCTCAACTGGAGCATTGCGTCCAATTCTGGGCGCCACACTTTAGGAAAAATTAGGACATACTGCAAAGAGTCCAGGGGAGAGCTACAAAAGTGATAAAAGGTTTAGAAAACCTGATTTATAAGGAAAGACGGCATGTTTAATCTTGAGAAAAAATGACCGAGGGGAAACCTGATTGTTGTTTTCAAATATGTTAAAGGTTGTTATAATTAGGATAGTGATCAATTGTTCTCCATTACTACTCAGGTAGGACAAAAAGTAATAGGCTTAATCTACAGCAAGGAAGATCAGGTTAGATATCAGGAAAAACTTTGTAACTGTACGAGTAAATAAGATCTGGAATAGGCTTCCAAGGGAGATTGTAGAATTCCCATCTTTGGAAGTTTTTAAGAACAAGTTGGACAAACACCAGTCAGGGATGGTCTAGGTTTATTTGGTTCTGCCTCAGACCAAGGGGCTGGACTTTTACTTCTCAAGGTCCTTTCCAGCCATACATTTCTGTTCCTATAATCTTGTTTCAGCCTGTATCTGTTCTCCTATTTGTGCCCCCTTTTGCAATCCTCTCACTCAGGCTGAGGGGAGATACGATTTGTTCTCTATAAATACATCAGAGAGATAAATACTAAGGAGGGAGAAGAGTTATTTAACTTCAGCACCAATGTGGACACAAGAACAAATTGATATAAACTGGCCATCAGGAAGTTTAGATTTGAAATTAGATGAAGGTTTTTGACCATCAGGGGAGTGAAGTTCTGGAACAGCCTTCCAAGGGGAGCAGCAGAAGCAAGAAACCTAGCTGGCTTCAAGACTGAGCTTGATAAGTTTATGAAGGGGATGGTATGATGGGACAGCCTAATTTGGCAATTAACCAATCTTTGACTACTAGCAGTAAATATGCCCAATGGCCTGTGATACGATGTTAGATGGGGTGGATTCTGAGTTACTACAAAGATTTTTTTCCAGATGTCTGGCTAATAAGTCTTGCCCACATGCTCAGTGTTTAGTTGATCACCATTTGGGGTCGAGAAGGAATTTTTCCCCAAGGCAGATTGGCAGAGGCTTGGGTTTTTTTTCGCCTGTAGCATGAGGCAAGGGTCACAGGTCACTTGCTGGTGGATTCTCAAATAATTATTTAAATACTTTGAGGACTTCAGTAACTCAGTCATAGGTTAGGGGTCTATTAAGGAGTGGGTGGGAGAGATTCAGTGGCCTACATTGTGTAGGAGGTCAGACCAGATGATCATAATGGTCCCTTCTGACCTTAAAGTCTATGAGAATGTAGGTCCCACTGAGGTCAGTGGGAGCCATTAAGTGTACAATGTTTTGAGAGTCAGACAATTTTATTTAGGTGACTAAATGAAGATTCAGAAACCCAAACTGAAAATCTTGGCCTAAGAGTATAATCAAGGCCATACTGTTAGATTCCGTTTAGAATGATCTCGAATACACTAACCTGCTAGCCCATTGACTCCAATCAATCCTGCTGAACTTGCAATACTAACCAAGTGTCCATGGTTAGAGGCCATCATGGCTGGCAGGAAGGCTTTGTAAGTCTATGAAACACATTGAAAGCCACAATTATAGTTATTTAATTATGCAATTAGTTAGAGCATTACTATTTCAAAAGTGCCACCTTTAAAAGGAGACCTATTAAGACTTTTGAGTTATAAGCAATAAAGAAAAGGCTTTTTTCCTCATTCTACATCGGCTAATAAGATACATATTAGTTAGGACAAGAAGTATTTCTGCTTCATCTACTAACTGAATCCTCCAAGGTGAATCTCTGAGGAGCCTCCAATATGTTTCCATATTTTTCTTAAATGTTGTAATCATCCACTAGGGGGCATCAGAAACTAGATTGCTGCCAGTGAGATAGCAGTCAGCTGAAGCTCTGGGAAGCTGTAAATTCCCAGCACCTAAGAGCTCAGTACTCAAACATTTTCCAAGTAGGCTTCCATCTTAAAAATAGCAGGAGAAACTGAACTCCTAACCTTTCTGCCATCACTTGGTGATTTCAGCTACCCATTCTGCACCGTTTCCATGTTTTCCAGTGAAAGTAAATAGAGCAGCATGTTTTAATTCAGCATTCCTTCTCTAGTTCTTTATTACAAAAAGGTACAATACTGGTTCGTCTTCTTCATAGCAAAATGCAAGTCCAGTGCATAATTTAAGATAAAAGTCCTCAAATCAGTCATGCCAGCGTGTATCAGTTTCACATTTAAGACACCAAGTATGAATGCTTTAGAGGAGCTACTGTAAATAGTGCTAGTTCCCAATGGGAAACAGGTGATAGAATGCAATCAGACCAAGTCCTGCTCCAGCCCATGACAGCAGCAAAATCAAGCTCTTTTCTGCTGACTAATGGCTGATGAAGAAGCCAGTTTATGGCAGCGGTGGCAACACAGCTATAGCACAATATTGCCCACTTTTCAGCTTTACATCGACCAGAAGTATTTGTTAGTATCAGGCAACCCATACGAGGTGTCGCACACTTTATTGCTTTCTTAGGCAAAAGTGATTGCCCATACCAGGGGCTGTCTACATACATCACTCCATTCTCCCCCCCTCTCCCCACAAGCTTCCTGTGGGCCACCCTCCCAACCCCTCTATTTCTGGAACTCACTAACAAATGCCATCATCAAGTTGAGTGTAAAGCCTCACAGGCTCAACCAGTTCAAAAGCAATGATGTAAGAGATTTTCCCCCTCAGTTCCAAAACAGACTGAGTGCCTGTACACTTTTATAGTTCCCTATAGAAAAAGAATATCTGTATATTACCCAGAAGTGTGCCATGGTGTTCACCTCCATGGTTTTCTCCACAAGTGAATCTGGAGAATCAATGAACTTCTTTCCAGTTACCATGCCAGCATTGTTGATTAGGACACTAACATCACCAACTTCTTTTTTAACCTAAAGAAAGGGAACCATATCAAGTTGTCATTCAATAGTCAAATCAAAGTACGTATGTTTAGTTATACATTTATATGAAAGTACTATTACAGGAATCTGTAACATTGCTAATTTTATTAGGCTAGATGGTGAGAAAGCAGTTCGTAAGACTGAAGTCTTTTCACACTGCAACTTTTTCCTTTATTCAAGTGTTAGAATTCTGCAGACAACTTCACAGGTCTCTAATTTAAAAAAGTGACCAGCTAAGGTGAAATAAATATTGGGATTAAAAAAAGTCACCCACGCTTTTTATACACCAGAAAGATGATCTGAAAGCATCTAGGCTGGAAGAACACGATGCCATGAGTGCTAGTGTGAATGGTCATCACCACAAAAAGCCAATGAGTATTAGGGGGGAGGGGTGGGGGAGAGGAGGAGGAAGAGGGGAAGTTTTAAGGCCTGGTCTACGCTAGGTTGTTTTTGTCGACCAAAGTCAGCTTTTTTCGACAAAACAGTGCTGGTGTATATACTGCAATCACCTCCCACTCCCTCGCCGACAACACCGTCCTCTTTTTCAACAAAATAAAGCCTCCTTGATGAGAGATGTAGGACTTATGTTGGTTTAGTTAAGGCGATGCAATGCCAACATAGACAGTGCTCCTTACGTTGGAAGTGGAGCTGTCATTCTTGTCAATTTCACCTCAAGCAAGAAAGCCCCAGTGCTGAGCAGCTGGTCTCCGCTCCCAGCTGTGACCAGGGCAAGAAGCCCTGGTGGCCGGACCCCGCTCCCCAGGGCAAGCAGCGGAAGTGGAATGGGGAAGCTCCAAGTGGCTTTCCCCGGCTCCCAGCAGGGAATGGGGAGAGGAGAAACCTGGGGCTGGCTCATGGTGAGGAACCTACCAGGAGCCTTTGGGGAGGACACGCACCACCAACCCAAGGAGGGCAGTGCGGACACCAGCCACTGCAGTAATTACTATTTTTCTTATTAGTGTATTTTTAGTATTAGTATTTCTCTAGTGCCAACAAGTCAGACTTCACAAAAGCTAAACAAAATTTTAATGTTTTGAATAAAGGAAGACTGTCAAATTTCCAATACCTTCAATTAAGGTGTTATGAGCTCAGACAGACAGACAGACATATTCAGCCTCCCCAGGGACAATGAGACCCTGATACCATAAGAAGCTTATGTCTGCACAGCAAAGAAAAACCTGTGGCTGGCCCATGCCAACCGACTCATGATCGCGGGGTTCGGGATGCGGGGCTGTTTCACTGCTGTGTATACTTCCGGACTAGGATCCTGGGTCCCAGAGCCTGGGTTCCAGCAAAAGCCCCGAAGTTTACACAGACATGAAATAGCCCCGAGTTGTCTGGCATGAGCCAACCTCGGGTTTTTCTTTGCTGTGTTGACATACCATTAGGGCTTGCTGAAGATGGTTCTTAAGGATTCCCCAACAAGCCTTTTAACGATTGTGTAGTTGGAGAACCCTCTGTGGCTTCTCCAAAGATCACAAGGTTTTCTTGATCTTCTAAAGGTTTTTGTAACTAACATTCTTGAAAAGTAACGTGCTAGTTATGGCAGTCTCCTTCAATATCCTGATCAAATCCTTATTGAATTAAGTGCAAGTATTTTAGGAGTTCATTGTATTAAAATGCAAGTGTTTATGTATTGTTGTGGGATTGTATTGAACTTCTTAGGAGTTTAGACAGCAATTTGTATGTTAGCAATCTCTTAGGTGTAATTTTTGTGGATCCCATATATTTATAAGTCTAGAATATTTGCTTTGTAAATGTTTTTCTAGAATCCTTTCATGTGCTAGAATCCATGAACAGAGGTTGCTGCAGGATAATCTGTGTACTTTCAGCACAGTATGTGAAAAGAGGTAAGCATTCTAGACATAAAATTGAATGTAACTTAATTTTTGTGCAGTGACTCAACTAAGAAATCATTTTAATTTTTACCAAGTCCAATGCTTAATAACTACCATTATAATGCTAACTTATGACAAACTGGAATAAGTGTCAGGGAATAGTAAGGATGAAGTAGGGGTTTTGTTTGCATAAAAGAAATCTTCAAAGTGCATTTCTGTATTTATTAGTCATCTTAGAAGTAGAAATTTCTTTTCTTGATGCCAGCCCTGTAAATGCAACCTGGCAACTAAAAATACAAATATGAATGTTTCCTACAATGGGTCAGGATAAAGAAAGTTGAATAAAATATCTTAAAACAGTCATTAAAGTAAGAAGTACATAGTTCATATCAGTGCTCAGATAATGTAATCCTGAAGTTAAGGCTTTTGTTACTAGAGATAGTCAAAGGGAGCAACCTATGGTGCAGAGTACAATGTACCAGACTGTTGTTGTTCCTGCTCTCTTGTACGGTGCCCAAACCTGGGTCACGTACGGTAGACACCTCAAAGTTCTTGAAAGGTATCATCAATGGTGCCTTCGAAAGATCTTCCGAATCAACTGATGCACCAACATCAGTGTTCCATCCCGAGCCAAAACCTCGAGCACTGAAGCTACGGTCATCCGCCACCAACTTTGTTGGGCTGGTCATATTCTTCAAATGCCAAAAAGTCTATTTCCAAAGCAGGTCATGTTCTCACAGCTGAGCCAGGCCTAATGGTCAAGGGGTGGACAAAAAAAAGGTGCTTCAAAAACACCCTCAAAGCCAACATGAAGTGCAATATTGACAAACTCATGGAAAATGCAAGCCCTTAATCAACCAAAATGGAAAAGGACTTTGAGACAATGACGCCAGTATTTTCAGATTTAATGGAGACACAGGAAATGGAGAAACGGAAAAAAGAGGAAAAAATGTGCCACGGCCTGATTTAACAATCCAGATTCTCCCCTTCCATTGGGAAATGTCTGCCCCACTGTGACAAGGTCTGAGGATCTCAGGTAGGTTTCATAAGTCACCTGCGGATCCACCAGTGATATCAGGCTATCATCTTCGAACTCCAAGGGATCGCAGATGACTAAACAGATAAGGGGTTACACTCACACATGTATACAGAGTTTTGTTCAGGCAGCATTCCTCCCAAATTGTGTCTATGAGAAGAAATCTGCCAAATTTGGTGGTCCCCCTGGATCCACAGGAGGACAGGGCTATCCTCATGGAGATCTTGTATCCCTATAATACTCAGATGCACAAGACTGACTAGGAGGACACTTTGCTTCTTCCTGCTTACAACCTGCAGTTACCCATATTTTCTCTGTTCCAGTGAAATCATTGCAACTGGCTCTACAGATTGCGTTAATCAACTTCTATGTAGTATCACTATTTGGTTCAGAATCCTCCCCTGCAGAAATGGGCAGAAGCCAACATACTTCAGTCCCTCTGGTTCCATTCCATCTGAGCACCCTCCAAGACATCAGACTCTCAACATGCTTAGTCATTATTTATAGAGCAGCACAGATACGCATGATATTTTACAAAGCAAAGTGAGAAGAGTCAATATGACAAGTTTTTAAGATTCTACTAAGATTTAATAGCCTGACCCTTGGCAGACACTTCAGACAGGCTGCGTTTAAAACAAGCTATTTTGAAGTTATTCGGCCACATATTGCAAGTTGGTTTGGATTGCTCATGTACAATATACTGTACCCAAAGTTCTGTGTGTAATAAGTCCCAGACATGCTGAACAAGTTGCTTTTTGACAATGGCAGAATCAAGATATCTGGGTTCTAGTTCTGCGTCGGACACCTGTCATGCTTAATCCTTTGTAGCAAAAGTGTATATCCTACAAGATGTAGAGTAAAAACAACGAGAATCCTGTAGCACCTAAAAGACTAACAAATTCCTGCAGGCATAAGCTTTCGTGGGCTGCAATCCACTTTGTCAGATGCATGAAATGGAAATCACAGATAGAAGGTATATATATACACATCCAAGGGTAAGAAACAACAATGGGGAGGGCAAGTGCTAACAAAGTCAATTCAGTTAGAGTAGATGAGGCTTATTCACAACCATTGATTAGGTGAGCATTGTTGTTTCTTACCCTTGGATGTGAGCATGAAAGCTTATGCCCACAGAAATTTGTTAGTCTTTAAGGTGCTCCAGGACTCTCGTTGTTTTTGCTGTATACAGACTAACACAGCTACCCCTCTGGAACTTTTCAAGATGTACAGTGAGTTTTCTGTATACACACTGCTCTCAGTCTTTGCTTACGTTACAAGAACCACTAAACTCTATGAGAAATGGTGTTCCTGTGCTGTCTCGCCAAGTAGTTCCAAATTATATTATTTGAGTTTTTCCTTGACACACACAACTACATTTTATTTTTTAAACTAGAATCTTCCATGTTAAGAGAACGTAAAGATTACATGGTTATGCATTTAAGAATTCAGGCAATGCCAGTTAAGGTGGCATATGCGACATCTAGTAACAGAATGGAATGAAGAGAAAGATTTACCATGCAAGTCCTCTCTTTTATCTTATGTTCCTGTGGCCATTAAGGAGATTGAGAAACACACCTAGTAAATAGATGAGAACAAAATAATAGAGGAGCTAGAAAGGGTTTAAAAGAAAAGACCCTCTCAAAAGGGGCTAGACAGAGGGACAGTTTGAGGAAATATATAAATAAAATGGACAAGACAATGCCTCTCTCACCCTGCCCACTTTGCTTTAGTTTTCTCTTTACAGCCCCCTCTCCCAACTTGTCATTTAGGACGGTAAACTCTGAAGCATACACCGTGTTCTCCTATATTTGCACAATGACTACTATATTGCATAATACTGTAATAACATTACAAACAATTCACAATGGCACGTGTGCTGAGAATTTGGCAGAGAAATGTATATAATGCTAGGACAGGGTAGGGGAAAAAAACCATAACTGCTCCTGTATTAGAAGATTACTAAATTTTTCCTCAGGGAATGTATAGGCAGCGTTGTTAATAGTAGTAACCTGTTAAATTTAGAGTAGGCCTTACTATATTTATTCAATCCTCACCAACTTGAGGATTTGGCCTATTAGTGAGGGTGTGGAAGAGTGGGTGTACATACATACATGTGCAGCCATGACTTCCTCCCTTTTCACTGTAATGAGAGCATTGCCCTAGCCTGAAATCCAACAGAAGGATCCTGGCAGGTCACAGATGGTATTGGAAATATTTTTTGCTAGCTCCTGAATTAATTTGCGTAAGCCTGTCATTTGCTTACACTGTTTTCAAACTGGTCTTTTGTTCATCAACACCTCCGGCTGGTCCTTTGCAGGGGATGGGCTCTGCCACACCTGCCCTCTAATGATCACTACAAAGATCACACACTCTTAACCCAACACTTGAATAATACAAAAATACAATAGTGAGTTGCACACAGTTTTCATCAAGAACATTCCCACTTCGTCACAGCTGGATTTTCAGATCCCAGAAAAGCAAATCCAACACTAGGCCAATCTCCTTGCCCAACTGAGTCCTTCTGGTGCTAGAATTTAGCAAAGAAACTTTTGTAAAATCTTTAATGTGGGTAAACAATGTATTTTCCCCTCCAATTTTGTTCCTAGAAAGAACTGAACTATTTAGCTGAAACTTTCAAAAAATTTAGCCTGAAGCTCTAAGACTTTTCAGCCACACAGACAGGTCTAACAACATTTTAAGCAACTGAAAACAGGTTCTTATAATGGAAAAGATGTTAAGCAATCTTAACTCTAGGAATTGCTGCATGTAATTGCGATAGTGTACTTGATTTGTGGAAACTAATTCTCTTTAGGAGGAAAGCCTGCATTTCAGCCTGCATGATGCTTTTATTAGCTTTGATCAAATGTATGTCCATGAAGTCCTTTTAAATCTCACAAATTATTCTAACTTTATGTAAGTCATTAGTCCTTTTTACAACAGACTGCTACTTCTAAGGCTTATTCTTTATGGTAGCATTATTGTTGCTTTAACTTTAAAATACTGACTACTTATACTTTCTGTTCAATAAGAGAACAAGGTAGTTGGTGAAGAGGTAACCTATTTGAGTTAGGATCCACTCTGTAGTAGCTAACTTACTAAAAAGGACAATGCTGAAGTGTTTCTCCCCCTTTTAGCAGAAGCAAAGAGAACTGAATAAGTTGATGCTAGAAAATGAAGTGTGCGAAGATAATCCAATGCTGTGTACATTACCTAATAGGGAATGAGTGACATGAACTTTGGACCCATTAACTCTCTTTAAAGACATCTAGGTAAGAGGTCAGTGCTTTATATCCAGAGACTATTTTATGGGATACATCCATGAACACAATATTTTACCTGATCTGCCGCTCTGTAAATTTAATATTTTACCTGATCTGCCACTCTGTAGATCTCTTGCCTTTTACTGCAGTCACACATGTATGCGTGCACTCTCAAAGCTCCGTTTTCTCTGGCTAGTCTACTTGTTTCCTTGTTGCCTTCTTGATTGATATCCCACAGAACAAGGGTGGCTCCAAGGCGGGCAAATTTTAATGCTAGAAGTCTTCCAATTCCACTTCCGGCTCCTGTTATAAGTACTATTTCACCAGCAATACTCTTCTTTCGCACAGGAACAAACAACAACACTAGAGACTCCAACAGGAAATATATTGAGAGCACCAGGACTCTGAGTGTTTCCAGGAAGAAGTTCATCTTGGAGAAGATTTTTCAAACACCTGCTAATGATGAATATTTACCAGTTAGAACAAACCAGCAATAGTGAAACTTCAAATATTTTAGAATTGAAAAAAAAATTATTGCTAAATATATCCCTTCTGTGAATACACAGAACAGTGGAAACTATTAAAGAGTAATAGGGCCAGATAAGCAGGCACTCACAGTTCCCCTATTCACTTCATTCACATACACACATACTCTTCATTGATTAGCACTGTAATGCCATTTAATTTATGCAAGACATCTTAATAGGCATTTGTATATTTATTCTCTATTTACATTTCTGCTAGAGTATATTTTTAATACTAGTGTGTCTTAGATGTAGTGTGGAAATTCCAAAATGGAATTATAGCAGGATCAATCAATTAATAGCTCATCCTCTTTTTTTAATTAACCACAGAAAACGTTCTGGAAGACAGACTACTGCATTGAATAGGTTGCTCCTATTGTCGAGGGAGTAGTATCCAGGCTAAAGCATAAAGTGTGCCATACTTGAAAACTGTTAGCATAGAGGACTTCAGAATACAACCTATTTTATAAACCTATCAAAACACTTGAGAAAAATGAGATACTTACATGGCTCACAAGACAATAACCTTCTCTCTCTGCTGGCTTTGCAGGTTAGCTACAATAGTTAAAAAAACCTGTTGTACTCTTAAAATGTATTCCCAAACAAAAACCTTCCTTAAAGTAAGCTCTGTTTGTGTGTTAGCCAAACGTACACTAGAAATACTAGTGCCTGACTTGCACCCCAACAAACAGTCTCAAGTGCATAACTTTATGCACTGTACTCAATGCAGTTAAGCATATGCTTAACTTTATTTCCCTTGAACTTGGAACATGATTTTAATCACAGCAGGATGTTGAAACCTGCTCTGCAACTGTAAACTTAAGAATCAATATTTCATCCTTCACAACTGAAAGTTCAGTGTACCAGACAGAGCTCATAGCTCAACTTTCAGCTTGGGACTAAGTTTTTAAACTTGGGACCCTCCTCATTTTTGCATTGCAATTGCAGAAAATTTATTTTAAGTTCAAGACTGCATGCATAATAGTAGCTGGGAAAAGCTCTTTTGAGAAACTGGGCCATGATGTTGGGATTGTAGCCTATAGAACTAGCCTGCTTGCTTGCATTATTATTAGAGATATTTTTCATATATATATTTGATATGATCGTGTGATGAAATAATAAAATAAGATATTTTATTCAGCTGTAATGTAAGGTACCTTCCAGGCCACATCCTGGATGACAGCTACTGTTAATATATATATATTCGACCTTTGGCTTAGATAAATGTAGAACAGGATAAGATATATATGGTTATAACCTTTACCCTAGACAAGTCAAGAGACATTAAAAGGGGAAGGGGCTGTCCCGGTTACGCCCAAGAAACTTTACAAGAACACCACAGAACCCACAATAAGCTAAAAATAACAAAGGTGAGATAAAAGACCACCTGAGAAGAGGATGTGGATACGTCAATAATACGTACAAACCTAGTAGCCAATAAACAATGTGTACCCCAAAAGTTTGAAGGTGGAAAGGCCAAGTATGGGCCCGGATGAAGGACCCATATTCTTGGGGTATAAGTAAGATCAAATCCAGCTCATCGGGGTAGTCGACTGTCAGCTATCCCTGCTTGAAGTTTTATTTAGTGTTAGATTCATTCTTTATTTTATATTCTTAAAGTTGTAATGTTAGTCTTAGCTTATAGCTCTTAGCTTTTGAAGCAGCTCTTATTCCACTCGCTCAACTTGAGAAAGTAGACATCTCTTTCAACCAAGTCCACGAAGGGTGTAAGTATATTAGTTTAAAGCATATCATAGATATATCTATCAAATAAGTCTTTACCTTTAAGATTGTATGTCCATTATCCATTTGATTATTCATTTGTATTTTCTCTATATCAGTCATTTGTTTATTATTTTGTGTTGTTTTAATAAATTTATAAAATTATACAAATCTGGTTATCACTGGAATTCTTCCTGTGTTGTACCCGGTGTCCTTATAAAGCTTACCTGAAGCCTGATTTAGGACACGAACCTCATGATCCTTTAATTAGAGCAATTGGCAAACC
>NW_027133663.1:0-1189 GCF_026122565.2 Emydura macquarii macquarii
TCAAGCCAATATGGCAAAAACAACGAGGGTTCTGTGGTACTCTAAAGACTTTAGTCTATAGAGAGCCGCGGAACCCTCGTTGCCGAAAACAATGGAGATGCTTCTACACATTGAGCTTTTGTTATCAAAGCCAATATGGCAAAAACAACGAGGGTTCCGCGGCACTCTAAAGACCTTAGTATTTAGAGTGCCGCTGAACCCTCGTTGCCGAAATCAATGTAGATGCTTCTACACTTTGAGCTTTTGTTATCAAAGCCAATATGGCAAAAACAACGAGGGTTCTGAGGCACTCTAAAGACATAAGTCTTTAGAGTGTCACGGAACCCTCGTTGCCGAAAAGAATGTAGATGCTTCTACACTTTGAGCTTTTTTTATCAAAGCCAATACTGCAAAAACAAAGAGGGTTCTGCGGTACTCTAAATACTTCAGTCTTTAGAGTGCCGCGGAACCCTCGTTGCTGAAAACAATGTAGATGCTTCTACACTTTGAGCTTTTGTTATCAAAGCCTATATGGCAAAAACAACGAGGGTTCCGCGACACTTTAGTCTTTAGAGTGCCGCGGAACCCACGTTGCCGTGAACAATATAGATGCTTCTACACTTTGAGCTTTTGTTATCAAAGCCAATATGGCAAAAACAACGACGGTTCCGCGGCACTTTAATTTTAGAGTGCCGCAGAACCCTCTTTGCCGAAAACAATGTAGATGCTTCTACACTTTGAGCTTTTGTTATCAAAGCCAATATGGCAAAAACAACGAGGGTTCTGCGGAACTTTAGTCTTTAGAGTGCCGCAGAATACTCGTTGCCTAAAATCATGTAGCTGCTTCTACACTTTGAGCTTTTGTTATCAAAGCCAATATTTAAAAAACAACGAGGGTTCTGCGGCACTCTAAAGACTTTAGTCTATAGAGTGCCGCGGAACCCTCGTTGCCGAAAACAATGTAGATGCTTCTACACTTTGAGCTTTTGTTATCAAAGCCAATATGGCAAAAACAACGAGGGTTCCGCGGCACTTTAGTCTTTAGAGTGCCGCGGAACACTCGTTCCCGAAAACAATGTAGATGCTTCTACACTTTGAGCTTTTGTTATCAAAGCCAAAATGGCAATAACAACAGACGGTTCCGGCACTCTAAAGACTTTAGTCTATAGAGTGCCGCGGAACCCTCGTTCGAAAATAATGGAGATGCTTC
>NW_027133664.1:0-1165 GCF_026122565.2 Emydura macquarii macquarii
GCGGTGGCGGGGGGAACTTTCGGCAGTGGTTTCGGCGGCGCGGTGCGGCTCGCGTACCACCAGCCTTCTTCGAAGTACCACCAGTTGAGAACCGCTGCTTTAGAGAGCACTTATAAAATACTTCTCTACCTTCATACTTGTTGGTCCAGAAAGCAAGTGTGAATTGCTCTGTAGGCCAGGGGTTAGAGTCACTGGGGAGAGGGTGAGCACCTGAGTCCCAGTCTCTGTGTCTAGGACTATTTAATTATTTATGCCACCTAGAACAGCTTGGACAGGAGGGTGTGAGAGGAACCCACTCAGGAATGTGACAGAGCAATTCATTTATAACACTAGCTGAGTGCCCAAGACAAGGTAATCTGAGGCGTACGCACAACTTGGTGAACGGTATTCTGTCAGGGCTATTTTTAGTGAAACTCAGGGACAGGTCGCAGGCAATAAACAAAAATTCAGGGAAGCGCATGATCTATCCCTGACTTTTACTAAAAATACCCTTAGGGAAGGGGGGGCTAACACTGGGAGAGCTGCTGGGGGCTGACCGTAGGTGGGGGCTGCTGCTCCAGCAGTCTTGGGGAACGCTGCTCCGTGCCCTTTGTGCCAGAATCGTGTCCTTACTTGTGACATTTGCGGCTGGCGAGCACTCTGTCATGTTTAGGGCAGGACACAAAAGTTTAGTCATGGAAAAAGAACAATTTTCTGAGTGCCCCACAGTATCTAGAGCTCTCTTTCACTGCAGAATCATTCAGAAAGGATGGACTTCTCCTCTTCACAGGGACCAGCACAAGGCCTAGGCACTTACATCCCATTTAGAGTCTCAAAATGGGACTTAAGCAGGATCTCAGTTGTGTCTAGGTCTCATGCTGCATTCCAAATGGACGAACATTTCACACGGAGCTACTTCAGCCCACTTTCTAGTTTATCTAGTTCATCACAGAAAATGTGGAACTTGCCTGTCAGTTATCTAGATCCCTCGTTAGAACCAACACTAAGAACAGCATAGCTAATTATTATCACACACAGACCGTTTCTCTCAGTTTCAGGGAAGGTTGAGCAGGCATGCCAGACACTTTTTCAAAAGAACATTAAAATCAATTTTAGATTTTAAGAAATCAAATTTTTAAAACCATGGAAATTCCAAGTTAAGATTCAACTTTAACTAAAACCACCC
>NW_027133665.1:0-11586 GCF_026122565.2 Emydura macquarii macquarii
AGCCAGGGGAACTATAAACAATGTGCTGCTATTGACTCTTGGGTGGGTGACCTGGAGCTGACATCCCTGGCCTGAGGATGGGAGAAAGCTGTCCATGTCGATGTCGACCGTGGGAACTGCAGAATGCTTTTGCTGCCAGGCTTTTGGGGAGCTACGCAGAGGCAAACTTTGTGTTTGACACTGAGGCTGAGATTTTAAAAGAGATTTAGGTGTCGCTGTTCTCAGTGTTGCGAAACCTAACTGAGTTCGGAGCCTAGATCTTATTTTCACAAGGGAGTTAGTCACCTCGGAGCCAAATGCCATTGAAAGTGAGGCCATGTCTACACGACCCAATGAAGTTGACCTAGGTTACATCGGCGTACAGCCGCCGCAGTAATCACATCGCTTGTGCGGGTCTACGCTTTGATCCACCAAGAGCGAGTAAGAAATGTAGAATATTGCAAACCAGGGGTAGGGCCATCAGATGGCTGAGAAAACATGTCGCAAAATTGGTGGGGCAAGTAGTAGAAACGAAAAAGGAGTTAGAAGAAGCAATAGAATCAATACAACACAAGGCTCTGCTGGCAGGGCAGCAAGCCGTCCAGACACATGATACGCTGCAGCGAGCACAGGAATAGAATAGAACATTGAAAACAGCTGTAGAGAATCAGGGGGAGAGAGAGAGAGGGGTTATAAACCTTGGTGGACAGCAACAGGATTTGGGTACTTATGCTGTGCCTGAAGGATGGGGACAGAAATGGAAAAAGGTGGCCCTAGCAAAACTGAAAGATGGAACCTGGAATGATTGGAATGGAGACATGTGGAGTGACCCAGACCAACAATCATCAGGTAGTCGATGGGTGGGGGCCACCGCACCTCAACTGCCACTTATAGTGACAGCCAGGTTCTGTCAAATCCTAAACTGAAAGCTAGAATGGTACCTGTCAGAAGGGAGAAAGTAAGTGCACAGAGGGAGAAGTAGCAAACAATACTTTCACTAGTTTGGTCAATCAGATGGAGGAGGAAATGGAAGAGTTAGCAGTGCACATTAGGCGACGGGCTGTGACTTGATCTTGGGGGAGTGGATAAAAGACAATTTCAAAGTAAAAAACTGAGCATGAGTGGGTTAACACCTAGAACTGATTCATTAACACATGCAATTGCCCAGAAATGGTTAACTGCAGCAGGGAAGGGCATTCCTGCAATTCATTTGGCATGCAGACAAAAGCAACAGAAACTGGGGGAACAAATTCAGGTTTTTCAGAAGCAAGTAGCAACCCCCACACGCCTCCGAGAGCCAGGATAAAAACCAGGAGTCCAGGTTCCTGGCCCCCTACTCTAACCCACAGAGCCCTGCTCAGAGCTAATAATACAACCTTTTTTCTCAAATGTTTTTCATACTGGTTGATTTTTCCTTTATATCCTCTCTCAGTTTGCTAACCTCACAGCTGTTGCCTATACTTCAAAATGATCTCTCTTGGCTCAGGTTGCTCTTCCCTCCCCTCCTGCCTTTCCTCACTTTTGCCCTCTCTTTATTTTAAATATTAAAAGTCGAAGCTATTACAGAAACCCCCATCACTGAAAGAAACTGAGCAACTGAAAAAACAACAACAACAAAAGAAATCATCAGAATGCTTAAGGTAGTAACGTCACTTTAAATAAGTAAACAGTTTACTTTAAACAGTAAATGGTTTATTTTAGCACTTCAGGAATGCAACAGCTGGACATACTCTTAACTTTCTGGAAGATATGGCTGCCAAGCAACAGAAATGTTAACTGTGCTTCCACTCCTAGCCACTAACTAATATTTGAAACATGGGTTTTCCTTATTTCCATATAGAAGCGTTTTAAAAACAAAAGTAATATGGAGCAATGGAAATGGCCATATGTTAACTAAATTAATACAACAAAACGAGCAAATAACTTGATAGGAATTTTTATCACTTCTTATTAACATTTTAAATAAAAAGGTAATAACTTGCTTATTTTAATGTTTAACTCTTTTGTTTCCTTGTCTGCATTGTCTTCATAACTTTAAGCTCTTAATGCCTTATCTTGTATGGTTGTAAATACAATTCTGGCACCGTATGTCTTTAATTGTAAGTTTGTCCTATATGTCATGTATGTTGTCCAGTGTCCTCGTATGTTGTGTTTCATGTGACAAATTTTTTTGTTTGCTGTATTTTGTTACAACAAAAGCCAATTTGATACTCATTTTTTTAATATCAGTGGTATCACACTATTTTAATATCATGGTTGGATTGTAACCATCCTAATACCAATAATTTTTTGCAAAGCTCAAAAAGGCCTCAGTTATAAATATATATATTTATATTTTTGCCTTGGTAAACAATGTAATTATAAACAAAAAGCATTCTCTTTTATTAATAAAAGACTTTTTGTTCAAAGAAAAAAATGTAGGAGAAACCTCAACATTAATACAAAAGTAGCATTACCTAAGAAAGAGGTTGTTATTATTAGGGGAAGAGGGAATATTACCAAAGAAAGGGTACACGATTTACAATGTGCATAATATTGCTAAACTACTTAATTGAACACAAGTAAAAATTAACAAGCTAATTGCAGCAAACAATATGAAGGCAAAGAAAAACCAGATTGGTAAATAAATTATTTGTACTGCTTATGAGAGTTGCATAGTAACTACCATAACTAACTTTACAGAGAACATTAAAAAAAGGAAAATCGCCAGACCTTATTAGTAATAAACAGTTAACTGGGATTGCCCTCGGTGAATAACAAAAACCGTGGTAAATTGGCAATGTGGCAAATTGTGTAGTCAAATTCCCTGTTAGTACCAATCATGACTTGGGTCATTGACACTGCATCCTCATTGAGGCACGTTATTCAAAACCATCTTGTTCAGCGCCTGGGTACCAATATTGAAGCCTGACACTGCAACATTCGATAAAGTGGCTACTGTCCATTCAGTAGGTTACCTGGAAGACGGCATCTACAAGAAACAACTGCATCTCTGTCTGCTACTGGTGAGTCACACAGCAATGCAAACCTGAAGAGCACCGCACATGGCTTGTTATGCCAGAGATGTTGTTAACATCGCAACTCTAGTGTGTGGCCACAAGGATTCAGGCCAGTCCAAGGGAACAGAGAAGCTCGACACTCCTATCTCTCTTGCCTGGCAAAGCTTACCAGAGGGTGACAAGCAGCAGTAAAGGTAACCTAGAACATGTATGGACAGTACTGTGTAGTAACTATTCAAGAAATTTATGTATGAAGGCCTCATTTGTGAGGTTGCTACTCCAAATTTGTGTTTTACTCCTCATGTACATAGCACACTGTGGGACAGTGTGTAGTTGTGCCTATCCCAGTTTTTCAGACTGAATCTAAGACGACTCCTCTCACTTAAAGTCCCAGACCTAACATTCTGACGGCTGCTGTATGGGAGTAAGACCAATTAGAAACGGAAACGATCGACAGGTTGTTTGAGGGAATGTGCAGATCATTGGGCACGTGAAGCACGGATGTATGGAGAGGGAAAGCAAAGTGGCCAAACCAGTGTTCAGCCCAATGGGTCATTTTCAGTTCATACATTATCCTTTTCTGGGATGATGGGTAAATATCCTGTCTATAAAAAGACATGTAATGGGGAAGACAGGCCTTGCTGGAGCCCTAAGCATAAGTAACAGTGAACCAGAGTGGATCTGGTTTTGGCAAAATAGCAATGCACCAGCTGTCAGCTCACCAAGTAAGCACATTCTTGACGGGAGAGGATGGCACAAAACCACACAGATGTCTCAAGTAACTATGTAAACACATTCCTGAGAGACGGTACAGGAACACACTGAGCCCACGTAACATAAGGAGAGGGTGACAAGATAACGGATGAGGATGTTTTGTTCAGACTAGCCGATATAAGGTAGATAACTAACAACGTCTGGAGCGTAATACAGAACTTGTTTGTATCAATGTAGAAAAGGAGGAGTTGTAGTAGCGGCATCTTGGTGTTTCCTGAGGGGACAGCCTCCTGGGGCGCTGTTTGAGCTGGTACCATTGCTGTGAGCATACATGTGTTGGTGCACCTGTAACCATCGAGCCGTGGTGCTAGTACCGTGCTTCGTCGGCGATAAACCAGGCCGAGCACCTTCACCACTGAACCGAGCCTGTGGTCTTTCTTTATGAATAACACTGAGGTTTGCTGAATCAGCCAGCTGCACTCTCTGCTAGTGTAGTTGGCATCGGAGCTCCAGAAACAGCAGCCCTTCGCAGTCTTAATCCCCCACAGCACTAACAACATGTGTTACCGGGTGCCAGGGGAGTGATGTTTCAAGGGGTGCAGCTATCTGCATTTATAATTTCCTTAACTTCTATTTGATGCTTTTCCTCCCATTTCCAATAATTTACCAATAAAATCTGTGATGTGAGGGGAACGACTGGGGCCTCGGGTACTGTTAAGTGGGCCAGCTGCTCTATGGAAAGAGATTTGAATTCTGATCTCCAGGAGGCAGGACCAGGAGAAGGTGACTACTTGTGTAGAAGTCCCTGGCACAGAAAAAATGTTATCTCACTCCCCCAATAGTGGCACAGAAAGACTGTCCAAGGCCACATGGATGTAAGGATCTGACAAACTTGTACCAGCTGTGGACTGTTTAGAGCCGTGCTTTTATACTGCCTCTGTGATTGCAGTTTAACATCAGTGCTGCAAAATAGACAGTCTTGGCCTGCTAAACCAGACTCTGATTAGACAGAAGGAAAAAGGAAAGGAATAGGAAAGAGAAGAAACAAGGCGGGAAAGAACAAAGTCTCACATCCTTGGTAGTGGCTGGGATCTAGCCTGAGCCAGTGGATCTGGTGAGGTAATCTAGAATTCCTCTCTCTGGCCCGGTCTGGCCGGGACGAGGATGACATAAACGCATCAATGTCCCAGCGGCTCCCAGGGTCCCATGAGATCATGGTGGTGGGGGCAGCCATGAGGGCAAAGTGCACTTCTTTCAGTTCACCTGTCCTCAACCAGCAGCTGTCAGACAGCTGCTTCCTCTGGTGATTTCCCCCCAAAGTCTTAAAAGGGAGTTTTGAGCAGAATATTTTGTCCTCATTAGCATGTCCAACAGTTCGGCCTCATGTCCAGCACACCAATTTCGGTCCATTGATTTTCTCTTGTTCGACAGACATGATTTTAACACAGTCCTTGAGTTAGATCAGGAGGCCTTTTTGTTTGGATTAATTCAGTCTGTTTTCCCCTTTGCACCTTTCCCAATCAACCCTGGCTGTTAGAAGTTATTGTGACACTTTATGGACTTTCACTCACTTTTCACAGCGGGGCTCATAGTTGTGATGGTTGGGCCTGCAGATTTATCCTAACAGACCGCACCCCCTTTCCCAAGACCCACCCCCTACACCTGAGGACAGTAAGTGGAGTGGCACAGGGGTCACTATGACAGCATTATGCCCCCACAGAGGTTTCTCCCATGGCGGGCTCCATAGAAGTTCATGGGCCAGAGCCCCCTCCAGTGTAAATCAGTGTAATTCCATTGATTTCCCTTGACTTAATCATTCTGTGAATAACCTATAGTTACAAAACAAAGTTATAAAATCTGCCTTATGTGGGTGCTGACTGACTCCAGCTAGAATGTTTACTTCTCACACCTGACATAATATTAAACCACACACTTTAAAATTACAGCCATATCTGGAGGCAGTGAGTGTTTTATCATTTGAAGCTTGGTAAACAAACTCCAAGTATTTTATTCTTTCCTAATTTAGCTTCTGAAAGGTATCTCCAGCAGGTCAGAGGTGACTGCCTTCCCAACACATTAAGGAGAAATCCAACCAGGGAAAACCTACTGTGCTTTTTCATATCATTTCACTCCTGCAATAGGCCCATAACCTCTGACTGAGTTCCTGAAGTCCTCAAATATTGATTTAAAGTCTTAAATTACAGAAAATGCACCATTTATTCTAGTTCAAGCCAGCAAGTGGACTATGTCCCATGCTGCAAAGAAAGATAAAACCCTGCAAGGGTCTCTGCCAATCTGACCTGGGGGAAAATCCCTTCCAAACCTCAAATCTGGCCATCAGTTAGACTCTGAGCATGTGGGCAAGACCCACCAGCCAGACACCTGGGAAAGAATTCTCTGTAGTAACTCAGAGCCCTCCCCATCTACTGTCCATCTCTAACTGTTGGAGATATTTGCTAATAGCAGTTATGGGTGGGCCATATGCCATTGCAGGCAACCTCATCATATCATCCCTACTATAAACTTCTCAAGCTCAGTCCTGAAACAAGTTAGGGTTTTTTGCCCCCGCTACTGCCCTTGGAAGTCTGTTCCAGAATCTCACTCCTCTGATGATTAGATACCTTCATATAATTTCAAGACTAAGATTGTTGACGGCCAGTTCATATCCATTTTTTTCGTGCCAGCATTGGTCCTTAATTACTGTCCCTCCCTGGTGTTTATCCCTCTGATGTATTTATAGAGAGAAATCACATCTCCATTCAGCCTTCTTGTTGTTAGGCTAAATAAGCTTTTTCACGGCTTTTTCACGGCTGCATCACATTGGCAGCTCATAGTTGTCCAGTAATCAACTAATACACTTGGGTCTTTCTTCTCTTCTGCTGCTTCCATCTGGTAAATCCCCAGTTTATACAGAAATTCTTGTTATTAGTCCCTAAATGCATGACCACGCACTTTGTCCTATTAAATTTCATCCCATTTCTATTACTCCAGTTTTAAAGATCATCCAAAACTTCTTGCATGATATTCTGGTCCTCCTGCATATTGGCAATAGCTCCCAACTTCGTGTCATTCGCAAATTTGATTAGCACACTCTCACTTTTTGTGCCAAGGTCATTGATGAAAATGTTAATGAAGTTGGTCCCAAGACTAGTAACCTTCACTTGTAACCTCACTCCAGCCTGACAGTTCACCTTTCAGTATAACCCATTGTAGCCTCCTCTTTAATCGTTCCTTATCCGCCTTTTGATTCTCAAATTAATCCCCATCTTCTCAAATTTTGTTAATAATTTCCCATGTGGAACTGTATTAAATGCTTTACAGAAATCCAGGTAGATTAGATCTACTGCATTTCCTTTGTCTAGAAAATCGGTCATCTCCCCAAAGAAAAATATCAGTTTAATCTGGAATAATCTACCTTTTTTAAAACCATGTTATATTTTATCCCAATTACCATTTATCTCTCTGTCTTTAATTACTTTATCTTTCAAAATTTGTTCTAAGATCTTGTATACAATTAAGGTGAAACTAATGAGCATTTTATCCCATTAAGCTATCTGAGTTTGGCTTCCACCTTGGATACGGTGATTTCTACATCATATCCTTGCTCTCATTAGCCACCCTGCCACTGCTCCAAGTGCCTCATTACCCTTACTAAAAACTGAGGCTATGTATTCATTTAGGTGTCTGGCCATATCTAGATTATCCTTAATCTCCACCCCATCCTGGGAAGTTTAGTAGTCCCAGTTCTTTCCTTGTTTTCTTTTTATTTACATGACTAAAGAACCTTTCACCACTGGAATTTATTTCCTTTCCAAGGTCCAGCTCAGCTTGGCTTTTGGCAGTTCTCTCTTTCTCCTATTCTGTCTGACCTTCAAGAGGCAGCTTTCCTTGCTGATCCATCATGAGTCCTTTGTTCTGTTCTTGCACAGACAAACTATCATAGAAATCAATGGGAGTGAGCAAAAAGAAAGGCAAAGATCTCATTCTTTGACCCATTAATTAGGATTTTAATTTCTTTCCCTGTTATTTTCTTGTGTCTTTCTCTATGCACTGCTTTTCACAGTGGAAGAGTTTTTGCTTAAGATCCCTGTGGTCTCTTGCCTTGCCATTCTGCTTCGGTTGAGATTGGCAGAGGTGCTCAAGTCAGCTCCTCCTCGACTAAAAAGAGAATGGGCTGGGCTGATGGGAGACCTTTCTCTATAAGGGGCCTGGAGCTGTGGGACAGACCTGCAACCCTGGTCCAAGAGAGCTCAAATCTACTGATCTGCAGAGTGTACCACAAGACACGTGTATTTATGTGGGCTTCTGTAAGATGTGTGTTTTTCTCTTTGAGAGAAATCACGTGAGGGGAGGGGAAGTTGAGTGTTCTGTGGGCAATCTAACTGATCTATGGCAGAGGTGTCTAGAACCTGGGATCAGTGCCAATTTTTTTTTTAATGTAATAATAATTGAAGACAACTTGGTTTTTACAAAATTTAAAAAAGTGAATAACTGTAAATATGAAAGAGCCATACAGTAATAAAGTTGGAGAAAGGCCAGAACCATTTATCTTCTGAACAACAATGGTTCTGCTACACAGGGTCCCATAAGTGAACCGTCCTTGGTTTTGCAAAAAGACCACCCTACCCAACAAGGTTCTGAAAAACCAAAACTGCACCTGAGTTTGCCCATTCCTGTTACATTAACTATGAGCCATGCCAGGGGGAGCATAGATAGTGGTGCATTTCTCAAGTGTTGCAGGGCCCTTTCCTGGCCTTCAGCCCCACCTTTCAGAATTGCAGTGCTTGAAGAGATGCATTAGTGGCTAAACCATGCACTCCAGAAGCTAGATCCTCCACTGGTGTAAGTCAGCATTTTTCCTTTTAAGTCAATAGATGTGATGTTCCCCTGGTGCAATCTGGACTGGCGTATAGCTGTTTCACCTCAATCCCCCATCCCTGGAGCCCTTTTACCTTGTTCTACTGTAAGAACTCCCACTCCTGAGGTGTTCACTCACAACCTCTAGCATAAACAACGAGAATCCTGTAGCACCTTAAAGACTAACAAATTTCTGTGGCCATAAGCTTTCGTGGGCTGCAACCCACTTCGTCAGATGCAGGTCATCAGCCCACGAAAGCTTATGCCCTGGGCTGGGACGCAGTGGAGTCGGGTGGGCCTGCGTTCCCCTCCCCCAACCACCCCGAGTGTGCTTGGCTTCCTCTGCACTGCTGGCCAGAGGACACCGAGCTTTGCCAGCCCTGCCTGACTGAAGGGCCGGGGGCTATAGACCACTGTACCTGCCCTGCCCGCTTGAGGGCCAGGAGCTATTGACTACTTTCCCAGCCCTGCCCGGCTTGAGGGCTGAGGTCTGTCAGCTGTGTACCTTGCCTGCCCGCTTAAGGGTCGAGTGCAACAGACTGTTTACCAGCCCCGCCCTGTTTGAGGGCCGGGGGCTATAGACTGCGTGCGCTTGCCAGCCCTGCTTGAGAGCTGGGGGCTAAAGACTACTGCCTGCCCTGCCCTGCCCTGCCTGAGGGTCGCGGCAATAGACTGCTTGCCCACCCTGCCTGTTGGAAGGCTGGAGGTCGTGGGCGCCGTACCAGCCCTGCCTTATGTGGGGGCCGGGGGCTACTGACTGCAAGGAAAGCCCGCCCCGCTTGAGGCCAGGGCTAAAGGACTCATAAGCCGGGAGCTTTTTCCCTTAGACAAAGGCACTGTGGCCTTCCTCAGAGCCTGGGCCTGAGGAAGGGTTGCGATGCCCCGGCTGGACCGTGCCACCAGCCGACAGTACACCTTTAATTCAGTTACGCCTCCCACTTTAATTTATTCAGGTCAAACACATTTTCAGTAAAAGTATCCAGGTTCCCCCATGCAATATGAGATTAAACTTTCTCCCGATCTGTACCTGCAAGGGGACTAGCTTATTTGGCGAGAGAAGTCCTTAAAATAATTTTTTTAAAAAAAGGTCTTTGACCAAATGGTGACTATCACAAAATATAGTTTAACGTGGAAGATGTCACACCAGCAAATGGGATATCTGTATCATTTACCAGCACTGTGTACAGAAGTGTTTTAAGAACAATAAGTACGATATAGGAGCTAAGTATGATTATATATTGAAGAATTCAGTTCGTTGTCTATTTGTTAACAGACTTTCTGACTATTCATTAAAATACCACTGTTCTCTTTCATTGTGTCACCGAAGCATATTTGCTAAACAGAGGCGTGGGCTGGGGTTTTCAAAGGAACCCAAGTGATTTAGGCACCCAAATGCCACAGCGTGTCAGTGGAAGTTAGGCACAAAGACCCCAGCCTCAATAGCGCAACATCCTGTGATCATCTCCTAAGAAAAAAAGCCTTTCATGTGACTTCACACTAGCTCTCCAGATTGGGCCTTTGGTGTGCATATCACAGTCCCTCTACATTTTTTTAATCTGCTAACAATGAGCACGGGATTATAACTAACATGAACAAGGGGGGAGCTACTGTTTTCTGGTGAAGATATGGCATTTAGACATACCGCTACCCCATGGAAGTCAAGTACGTGTCGGAGGTGGTGTGGGGGAAATGTAGTGGCCATGCAGACATTCCGCTAAACTATTCTTTCTAGCAAATCAGGAGACCAATTTCATATCTAGGCTCATAAAAGAAGGGTGCACTTCCTTGAAAACTAATGCTACCATCCCCAAATTAATGGTTTAGGACTGCAGAAAGATCTAACCATACCCTTAAAAATATGTTCAAGACATATATATCCCTTGAGCCCCACCATTGGGACCAACTATTGCTGCTTCCTACTCTTTGCATCATGATAAACGCCCCAGCAAAGCCCAAATCTCAGGTCCTCCATTGCACACTTACTAACTGCTTACTCAGACTTTCCCTGAGTACAGCAAGTTGCCTAAGAAGGCTTGGCCTTGGATTCTCAGCGGAGCTGATGGGTTGTTTTTAATTACATTTTAAGATGTTTTTAATTATGAGCGTATGCCCAAAGCATATAATGGGTGTGTATCTTACACGTCTAATAATTGCTACCTGCTGCAGTGTTTGTGCCTCCTCTTATTCTTTTTCAAGTTTTCTTCTAGAATTTAAGTATAATTTTTTTGATTAATTTCTATTAATTTTCACAGAGAAACAATTAAAAGTGCAAAGAGGTAAATGGCCTACAGCTTGTATATGATCCTAAATACTGCACACATCACAGGATCTCCAATGTAATGAAACTATTATGCAATTTTACAACTCATCCCAATGACACAGCCAAACATAGACATAACACGTGTGGGTGGGGATTACAGTAATAAAACAGGAGAAGACCTACATGAAATGGAAAGAAGGGGACCGGGAGAAGGGAAAAGGATGGAGGATTGGGAGTGGGGGGCATAGGTGGAACGGAAGTCTGGCATTCTTTGAGCTATCTTAAGGGGTTTTATTCAAATGTATCTAGAAACAGGCTCTTCTATAGGCGACCACTACTATAGCCACTGAAGTCAATTCTGGAAAAATGTAGCAGAAGAGAGAGCCCATTCTTTGACCAGCGCTCTGTGACTGGGCTGCAGAGAGGACCCCTGGGCCCTAGAAGGGAGGAGAGTGGGACAGTCAGTGGGTGAGAGGAATGAGACACAAGAAGTATAGGTGAGAGCTGCAGAGGAGATCTAGGAAGAGCTACTGGAGACCCTTGAGAGAGAGCTGAGTTCTGACGAGCTAGAACACAACTGCTGGTGAAAACTGACCAGACCTGGGGTGGCAGGCTCAGATAGAGGGGAGATCTAATGTAATCAGGGGAAGCTGAACCCAGAAGCAATAGGGCTGGCTCCTCTGAGTAGGGGTGGGACTCATGGGCAGGGCGTTGTGAGGAGTGGAACACTGTGGAGAGCCCCCTGGGTGAAGTACTCCAGGAAGAGCTAAGGAAGGA
>NW_027133666.1:0-1170 GCF_026122565.2 Emydura macquarii macquarii
GTTATGTCTATACTGATGGCAGCAAAGTGGCCACCGCCAGATAGATCTTTCTGGATTGACTGAGCGGTCAGTGTAGACCCGCTCAATCGATCAGGAAGTCGACTGAGTAAAACCACCCCATCAAGTAGCATAGCGCTGCGTCGACGGGAACGCAGTTCCTGTTGGCGCAGTGCAGTGAAGATGGTGTGCAGAAGGGAAACACAGCAGTCAATGGGAGTTACGCAAGCTAATCTGAGTAGTTTGCGTAACTCCCATCGACTGCTGCCGAATCTCCAGGTAAGTGTAGACCAGGGGTGAATCAAGGTAAAATCTACCATGGTTTCATCTCCACTAGGTTTTTCCATGGAGTTGGCTAGCTTGAGTTACCTATCATGATGTAAAATCTAACTAGCCTTGCAGTAAGGACATAACCCATGTACCGTGTCCAGGTTATCCTGATGTCCTGACCTAGCCTTATTTTCCTGGTCTAAGCAAACTTGGAGGATCAAATTTATACTCTTCCTTCCACTGCAAAATGATTGTTAGAGCCACTGAGTTCACCCTGTGGCATAGGTTGT
This sequence comes from Emydura macquarii macquarii, assembly GCF_026122565.2. Taxonomy (NCBI): domain Eukaryota; kingdom Metazoa; phylum Chordata; order Testudines; family Chelidae; genus Emydura; species Emydura macquarii. The sequence continues at coordinate 558 of NW_027133666.1, forward strand.
CTCATTCCTAGCTGTTCACACATCAGCACTTACGTATGCTGAACAAGAATTATTTTGTATCCTTTTTTCTCATATATAAAATAGATTAAATATATGTGAGTTGGAGTGGGGGGAGTGGTAAGGGTGGGAGGGAAGTGTCATTTAAGGCTCTGGGACATCTGAAGAAGGTGACAGAGTTAGAGAGATTCTAAGGGCTTCCTTTACCCCAGCAGTGTTACCTTCTGTCTGGGCAATGTAGAGTTTGTCTTCTTCTTGCATATTCCAGCCCTCCACCTCCAAAGTGGCATGTAACAGTGTCCTCAGCTTTCATCACCAAATTTTAATTCCATGTACCATCATCCCTTCATGATTGTCTGGTCTGACTACCTGCATGTTGCAGGCCATGGAAACTCACCCACCCACTCCTGTAATAGGCCCATAACCACTGGCAAGTTTCTCAAGCCCTCAAATCTTGATATCAAAACTTCAAGATATAGAGAATCCAGCCTTTCTTCTAATCCAAACCAGCAGTGACCCACACGTCAAGCCAAAGAGGAAGCGAACCCTCTCCCCTAGAGTCTCTGCCAAATGAGCCTAGGAAAAAAATTCCTTACTGATCTCAAATATGGTTGTC